>NC_140541.1:9674949-9872449 GCF_057382185.1 Mchenga conophoros
AAAAATCGAAAAAGTCTTCAAATTAAAAAAAAAAAGTCCATATGTTGTTGTAGCTGATATTTCTTTTTAGACTAAAACATTAGGTATTTTTGTCACTGTCACAGCTTTTCCAGTACAAATGCTGGAAAGAGATGAAAAGGTTTGTTTTTAGTCTAGTTACTCTTTCTTCTTCTTCTTCTTTGTTTTTAAGCAGCCTGTACTCTTACAGTCTTGTTGGTCCTCCAGAGGAGCTCTTGAAATGGTTCCAGTGTTGAACCTCACTTGTCCATTATTACCACCCCTACCTGCCCTCTGAGGAGCTGCCACCATCCTTTTGGATCCACCATTAATTTGTGTTGGACTCCTAGATGTTGTAAAGTCATCTGCACAAGAACTTGTGGATGAAGAAGAGGAGAAAGTAGTGGAAGAAGATGGTGAGAGTGGGCCTGGGTATGGTATTGGAGATTTGCGGACAAGTTTTGGAGATAATGAGGAGACCCTTGGAGGAGGTGAGGGTGGATATTGTTGTGTCTTTGTCTGTGAAGGAGATGACTCGAGGTGTTTTTTGGTTACGATTAGCCCCTGAAGCTTGTCCACCACCTCGGCAAGCAGGTTAAGTGCCTGGGCGTTCTCTTCCACGCTGTCTGTGATCATCTCTGATGCTGCCACCATCCTCTCACCAAGTTGGCGTACATCCTGACTATTGTGTTCAATACTGCTGGCCACCATCTGAACAGTGGACCTAAGCTCTTCCACACTGCACTGTTTCTTGAGTTCAGCAGGCTGATTATGGTGTCTTGATTGCTGCTGCTGCGCATTTTGTTTACGTTTTGATATGTTCTGGCATTCATTGTGACGAGGAGCTGTAGCGTAGTGGAACATTAATGGATGATTTAAAGACTCTTCCTGATGTGTGTTATGAGGTCTGGTTTGAGTGGTTTGACAACCATCTCTTCTGGAGATAGTGCTGACCCCTTGTTCCTGAGTACTCCTTCTAGCTGCAGGACTAGAAGGAGCAGTGCGAGATCTAAGAGGGTTCATGCCACGACAAGAGGAGGTCCTTCCAGGTGTGGGGATATTTTTTGACTGTCCTCCTGTAGAATTTTTTTTGTACAACACAGGAGAGTTGGGAAGGCTAAAACTGTAAGCTGGGATTGGAGGAGGTGGGTATGCGTAGTCATCACTGCTCTCTCTGGTTGAAGCACCATCTTTCCCATTGGGTTTGAGTTCCTCTGAAAATGAACCACCAAATAAATTTGCAGTTCAAGAGAACAGAAAGACATTAGCAAACTATGTCTGAAAAGAAATGTAATGGCAGGAAAGCCCAAAAGACTTATAGAGTGCCAGATGATGGCAGGTTCATGAAGAAATGAACACTTAGTTGCACTGAGGAATGACACCAAGATAGATGAAGTGGTTGTTGCCTTTCATTGCCATTGCTAGACATATGAAAATATTTGCCCAGAAAGTACCAAATACTAGAATGATTAGATACAAGAAAGAATGAATCCTCGATTATGATTAGTGAAGGTACTGATGGATGGCCTGCGTTTCTATGATATGTTGCCATTGTTTTTTATATTTGATGGCTTAAATACAGACAAAGAATGATCAAATGAAAATGGTCAGATGATTGGTGATTGTATGGACTGTCATCATCTGTTCTTCCTCCTCTTACCAGTGCAGGTAGCAGGGTTCAAAACAGAGGGAGCTGACTGATTGAGTCCTTTGTTCCCAAGTTTTACAGTTGGTGAACACAAATAGCAACTTCCTGTGGATTCATAGCGAGGGAGAAAGGGGTGGGACCTGCCGTCTTTATGAACAAGGGGAAGCTTTGCTTCACTTTCGGGCACTCTGAGCTCCTCCCCTGACTGAGCTCTTCTTGCAGGGATGAGGCGTTCCAATGTAAAGCGGTGCAGGCTGCTCCAGCGGCTGTGAATTTCTCCTACACTCCTTCTACACTCTTCTCCACTCTTAATGAATGAAAGATGAGAAACTTTGAGTTTTTAGGGTTTATTAGAACATTTTAAAGTTAACATAATGTAATTTATATTTAAGCAATTTAAGACTTAACTACTTTATGACTAATCTGAGGGCACCTTGCAAGGCTACCTTCAGATTTGTCATCGAATCTATGAAGTCAACAAGCCATCTTGTTGACTTCATAGATTCTGTTTAACAATAGTGATCATTTCTGTATCCCTATCTTACAGGAATATATTACTAATTTGTTTGGTTTGTTTGAAAATGTAATCACTCTCTGGATTGTGCTTATAAGCAATGTTTTTTGTCATTTTTCTTTCAGAGAGTTTTGGACGACATAGATATTGAGACTAATAACGCCATGTAAATAGAAAGCTAAGCTACCTTAGCTTATCTAAAACAAAAAACAAGGACAAAAAATGACAAAAACACATTTATGTATATTTATAGGTTTCTATAGCTGACACGAACGAAACTGTATTTCTGAGCAAAAGTTTACATTTATGAGGAAAATGCTTATGTCTTACCAGAGGCTGGTTGTTCTTTACAAGACACACAATCCTCATTGCCTCCTCATCCTCTGGTATTTCATCAGGCAGAGGGGGTAAGACAGGCTCATAGTCTGACTGTGCAACACTGTCATGAGATGACAAGAGAGCCTGATATACAGAGAGATAGATAATCAGTAATGGGTAACCAGAAACTTCAAATATAAGTTATAAGTTAACCTCTGGGTGGTCTTGGGTGTGCCATTTTTCATTGTTCGTATACACGCCATTTGCAGTGTGTTGAACGGAATATAGCCAACTTTTCCAAAAAAAAGTCTGGTTACATATATTTCAAAATTCCAGTCTGACTCCCTTAAATTAGCTTCAGTGGCTGAGCTACAGATAAACTTACACTATTGGTCCTAGTGGTCGATTTGTGCCCCATTGAAACCCATTATAAACGCTATTTCCCATTCCACGGTCATTACAACCAAATAATGGGCCATCTTCCGAATGTTGGTGGTACTCGGGAGTCCGGGCCTTGGAATTGTATCTTTTGGGAAATATTTGATTTCTTTGTTTTTTGGGGCTAAAAAAACAGTGCGGCCATGTGACGAAACCGGGATATAAAGGGTTAAAATCCGCGAAATGTAATTAAAACTTGATATGAATATTTCAAGGAGAAGTAGGTCTAAAAGATTGGCTAATTTAAAGTGGAAAAAAATATTAATATATAGATATTTTATGGCACTTTTCCTGGCGTGGTCGATTTGTGGCTCTAAGCCCAATAGTGTATGCATTTTTCTAGGACCCCCCAGAGGTTAAGAAAGGCATGCCATGATGAACATGGATTCTAAAATGAATCTATAAAACGAATCTATATATATATATATATTAGGGGTGCAACGATATTCGTATCGATATTGAACCGTTCGATACAGTGCTTTCGGTTCGGTACGCATATGTATCGAACAATACAACATTTGTAATTTATTTTATCAATTTTCCTTCTGACGATGCTGTCTGTGTTGAGCGCTCAGTGAATCTGTGTTCGACTACTCCGCCTAGGCTGCACTGTCGAGCGCAGATCCACTGAGCGCTCAACACAGACAGCATAGTCAGAAGGAAGAGAGCAGGGCAAGCTAGCGAGACAGAAGTTAAGCTCTACTTGCAACAGGCAAATTGAACCTCATTCAGATCTGGCGTTTGGAATTATTTTGGTTTTCATGTGACGTATGACCCTGAAGGTAAGCGAGTCATGGACTAAAGTAAAACAGTATGTTGGATGTGCCATGCAATGCTCAATTACATTGGTGTGAACTAGTGTGTTAGCGCAGTTAGCTCGTTAACGTGTTTGCCGTCTAGCCCCATGCACGGAGCGATCGGCGGTAGCTCGTTAACGGAGATTTGCCGTGTTGTGGCGTTAAGGTCATTTCAACGAGATTAACCTGAAAGCACTAGTGGGAACACAACGAATATGACTGCACATTTACGCCAACATCATCCTAGTGCAAAGACAAAAACAACAAGCATGCTACTAACTTTAGCCGAGTCATTTAGACAGCTGTTAGCACGTGATTCTCCTTATGCTGCTGAGAATATAGCCCAGAAGAAGCGGATAGTATAGCTTTTATTTTGGAAAGAGCCATTTCTCTGTAATAAACTCTCTTTTCCAAAGATGAGTGATTCCTCAATCAGATACAGGGCTTGCAATATCGCTAGCCCGACGTCCCGGAGCTAGCGATTTTTTCAGTCGGGCTACCAAAATCTATCTCTTCCCTGCCCGTCGGGCTATTGTAGGAAAAATATATGTCAATGCTTTTGCATTCTTTCAGAAATGTAGCTGGGTAATTATGTCATTGGCATCGGTGAGCCACTGTCAATATGTGACATATTGAAGTCGCGTTTGAATTTGCGCTTGTTTTTTTGCTTTCACTTTGCAATCGTGCGAACTGTGTATAGAGAGCGACAGCACTGATCTGTGAGTGATGATAATTTGTTCACCAATTCCTCTGACATCGTCTTATTAATCGTTAGCTTACTATGCAAACATGACAAGTGAAATCTCCCGCAGCTTAAACATGTGAGAGGTTGATCGCGCAGAGAATCGCTGAGCTTACGTGAGTGAGCGTGTAAAAGCATTTCAGTTCTGCTGAGCCAAATAAGACAGGTCAGGGTGAAGAAGTGACAGCCAAAGAAAAGCTTACCACAAAACGGAGAAGTTATGACAAATCAGACTATAAGGCAAAAAGAAAGTGCAGCTTTATGGTTTCATGGACAAAAGAATTTCTGTGGCTGCAATATGATGAGCTAAATAACCAGGGCTGCACATAAGTGGTCCGCAGGTGCGCATTCGCTGTCAAAATAAAAAACACGCACAAGGGTTAGGGTTAAATTTAAAAACTGTACTTTTGAGTTAAAATATATATTTATAATTTTAATAAATGACAAATTAAAAATGCATGAACATTTTTTTGTATCGAAAAAATATCGAACCGTGACACCAAAGTATCGAACCGAACCGTGAATTTTGTGTATCGTTGCACCCCTAATACAGTGGGGCAAAAAAGTATTTAGTCAGCCACCGATTGTGCAAGTTCCCCCACCTAAAATGATGACAGAGGTCAGTAATTTGCACCAGAGGTACACTTCAACTGTGAGAGACAGAATGTGAAAAAAAAATCCATGAATCCACATGGTAGGATTTGTAAAGAATTTATTCGTAAATTAGGGTGGAAAATAAGTATTTGGTCAATAACAAAAATACAACTCAATACTTTGTAACATAACCTTTGTTGGCAATAACAGAGGTCAAACGTTTACTATAGGTCTTTACCAGGTTTGCACACACAGTAGCTGGTATTTTGGCCCATTCCTCCATGCAGATCTTCTCGAGAGCAGTGATGTTTTGGGGCTGTCGCCGAGCAACACGGACTTTCAACTCCCGCCACAGATTTTCTATGGGGTTGAGGTCTGGAGACTGGCTAGGCCACTCCAGGACTTTCAAATGCTTCTTACGGAGCCACTCCTTTGTTGCCCGGGCGGTGTGTTTTGGATCATTGTCATGTTGGAAAACCCAGCCTCGTTTCATCTTCAAAGTTCTCACTGATGGAAGGAGGTTTTGGCTCAAAATCTCACGATACATGGCCCCATTCATTCTGTCCTTAACACGGATCAGTCGTCCTGTCCCCTTGGCAGAAAAACAGCCCCATAGCATGATGTTTCCACCCCCATGCTTCACAGTAGGTATGGTGTTCTTGGGATGCAACTCAGTATTCTTCTTCCTCCAAACACGACGAGTTGAGTTTATACCAAAAAGTTCTACTTTGGTTTCATCTGACCACATGACATTCTCCCAATCCTCTGCTGTATCATCCATGTGCTCTCTGGCAAACTTCAGACGGGCCTGGACATGCACTGGCTTCAGCAGCGGAACACGTCTGGCACTGCGGGATTTGATTCCCTGCCGTTGTAGTGTGTTACTGATGGTGACCTTTGTTACTTTGGTCCCAGCTCTCTGCAGGTCATTCACCAGGTCCCCCCGTGTGGTTCTGGGATCTTTGCTCACCGTTCTCATGATCATTTTGACCCCACGGGATGAGATCTTGCGTGGAGCCCCAGATCGAGGGAGATTATCAGTGGTCTTGTATGTCTTCCATTTTCTGATGATTGCTCCCACAGTTGATTTTTTCACACCAAGCTGCTTGCCTATTGTAGATTCACTCTTCCCAGTCTGGTGCAGGTCTACAATACTTTTCCTGGTGTCCTTCGAAAGCTCTTTGGTCTTGGCCATGGCGGAGTTTGGAGTCTGACTGTTTGAGGCTGTGGACAGGTGTCTTTTATACAGATGATGAGTTCGAACAGGTGCCATTCATACAGGTAACGAGTGGGGGACAGAAAAGCTTCTTACAGAAGACGTTACAGGTCTGTGAGAGCTAGAGATTTTCCTTGTTTGAGGTGACCAAATACTTATTTTCCACCCTGATTTACGAATAAATTCTTTACAAATCCTACCATGTGGATTCATGGATTTTTTTTTCACATTCTGTCTCTCACAGTTGAAGTGTACCTCTGGTGCAAATTACTGACCTCTGTCATCATTTTAAATGGGGGAACTTGCACAATCGGTGGCTGACTAAATACTTTTTTGCCCCACTGTATATATATATCTATATATATATATATCTATATATATCTATATATCTATATCTATCTATCTATCTATCTATATATATATATATATATATATATATATATATATATATATATATATATATATATATATATATATTAGGGGTGCAACAATACTCGTATCGATATTGAACCGTTCGATACAGTGCTTTCGGTTCGGTACGCATATGTATCAAACAATACAAAATTTTTAATTTATTTTATCAACTTTTCTTCTGACGATGCTGTCAGTGTTGAGCGCTCAGTGGATCTGCACTCAGCAGTGCAGCCTAGGCGGAGTAGTCGAACGCAGATTCACTGAGCCCAGGGCAAGCTCGCGAGACACAAGTTAAGCTCTCATTGCAACATAGCAAATTTAACCTCCCCCACCCTTATTCAGATCTGGCGTTTGGAACTATTTTGGTTTTCATGTGACGTATGACCCTGAAGGTAAGCGCGTCATGGACAAAAGTAAAATAGTATGTCGGATGTGCCACGCAATGCTCAATTACATGGGTGGGAACTACTGCGTTAGCGCAGTTAGCTCGTTAATGTGTTGGTTGTCCAGCCCCATGCACGGGGCGATCCGCGGTAGCTCGTTAACGGAGATTTGGTGTGTTGTGGCGTTAAGGTCATTTCAACGAGATTAACGCTGACAGCACTAGTAGGAACACAATGAATATGACTGCACATTTACACCGACATCATCCTAGTGCAAAGACAAGTGGAAGCAGACAAAAACAACAAGCACGCATGCTACAAACTTTACCCGAGTCATTTAGACAGAAGTTAGCACATGATTCTCCTTATGGGGACCTGATATGTTTAATATGCTGCTGAAAGTATACCCCAGAAGAAGTGTATAGAATCGCTTTTATTTTGGAAAGAGCCATTTCTCTGTAATAAACTCTCTTTTCCAAAGATGAGTGATTTCTCGATCAGATAGATTTATTTTTTTTATTACTTTGTTGTTTCAGCAACATTAAATTTAAAAACTGTACTTTTGAGTTAAAATATATATTTATAATTTTAATAAATGACAAATTAAAAAAGCATGAACATTTTTTTTTGTATCAAGAAATATCGAACCGTGACACCAAAGTATCGAACCAAACCATGAATTTTGTGTATCATTGCACCCCTAATATATATATATATATATATATATATGTATATATATATATGTGTGTGTGTGTATGTACCTGGATATGAGGTGAGCTCAGGAGGCTGCACAACTCTCTAGCTGGAGCTGAAGGCTTTTGAGCTGTCAGTATTGCAGTTATGACCTAATGAAAAATTAAGAAGATTCCTGAATCAGATGTTAAATTACATTATACTGGAAAGACAAAATACCAGACATATGTAAAAGGAAAGCAAGAGACCTAAAAACACTGATTTCTATGGAAATATTTCCAGAAGAAACTTTAGATCCAGACATAATTTAATTTTAACCTACGACCCGAACTCTTCCAGAGCATGCATTTTAATTTCTCTTTGATATTTGGGCATATTGGGACCCGATGAATGTAAAAACAAAGGATTACCAGTTTTTTGTTTTACCCTATTTTTGTTTCTAAGAAAAATGAGAGCCACATATGAGGATATCCATTTAAAATTTCGTAAGAACATTAGCAGCATAATGTCCTCATAAGTGGATATCAGGCCCTTGTAGAGCAAAATTGAGTATTTTGGTCTAAATAACCCAAAGTGTGATGTCCTAATATGTGGACGCCAGGTCCTAGGAGGTTAAAATGACTTATCACAGTCATCTGGTCACTTGATCCACATCCTCTAAAAACTTTTTCAAAAAGGAAAGGTTTAAATCTAAATGTAAATGTAGAGAGGGTGTCTCCTGTTGTGCTTTGTATTATTTACAGAAAGCAGACATGTTCTGGTTGGTTTCTGTATTGATTACATTATCAGGCTTACTTAGTTTTAATTTTGTTACCTTTTGCAAGATGCAGAATTAAAATTCCAATTGAATCAGCTGTGATAAGGTGATATTTTACAGAACACTAATGACTGATATTTAGGGATCTAAATATTTCGTCTATGGCTGCTTGTTTGTTGTGTTGTATATATACACACCTCATGTGAGAGTCCTGCAGCATAAGGCAAAACGGGGCTTGGTGTCAGTCTCTGGAACTTTAACAGGCACTCATAAATCTGGAGACAAAGCACCAAATGATAACTTTTAGTTTGCAGACAGATGGTAGGTGTGTGTCTTTTACTCAGGACCTTTGAATCATGTACCTTCAGCAGGGCACAAAGCCACGGTGCACTCAGTAGTTCATGCAAAAGCTGAGCACCATTAATGTTCCTGCTAACAGCTTGGTCAACATCCTTCACCACACTGGATAGTACCACACTGACACCTGAACAAATGATGACATAGGGAATTAGGGAAGACACAGGGAATTCTTGGTAAATGGACTGGTAGTTATGCACCACCTTTCTACACAGCTGAGCGCTCAAAGCACTTGCAACTAATTCATCAAATTACACACACAATCATATGGCACTTATGCCTATGCAGCAGTTCAGGAAGTGCAAACTGGACTCCAACCAGCTGCTGACCTTCTACCACTTCATTGAGAGCCTGCTGACATATATCACAGTATGGTACGGCAGCTGCACTAAGGCGGATAGAGTGAGGCTTTAGAGTGTAGTCAAGGCAGCACAGAAGATAAATAATCGTACAAATAAAATATTTGCTTAAACAAACTGGAGATACTGCTATCCAATACAGATGCTGAAGTGATCCATACATAGCTAATTCAAGTTGGTTAGCTTGGGGAACAAATTTGCATTGTCTGAAATGTTGACATTAAAATGTGGTTCGAGTGCTTAGAGTAAAACCACATTTCCATATTACTTTATTTCACATTGGTACAATAATATCAGTGGAGAAAGTTTTTTAGTAATTGAAAAATAAAAGTGCTCTCATATTGTCCAAATTTGGTTTGATTACTGTATTGTTCCAGTGTTTGCTTAACTGTCTCTTTATCTTTCACTTGGTATTGTCAGAAATAGTTAGAATTGGGGCATTAAAACTGGGGTACTGCATGATTAATTACACTGTGACTGACAGATTCCAATGAATGTCTTTAATATAATTGTCTTTAATATCACAGCAGATGTTTGAGGTTTCACATTTCTCCTGAGCAGAAGGTGAAAAGCCGACAGAACCAGACAGGATTAACATTATAGAGAAGCCCTGACCCTTCTTTTATAATAAGTCTTTTCAAGTAAGCACCTACTCATGACTGAGACACATGAATTCAAGTCTACTGAATTTGTCTGTATACGTGTATGTGCTTCTCACCATCCTCCATTGCTTGTTTCATGGTAATTGTTCAGAAGAGAATGAAAGGGTTATTCCACTGAAAAGATATGGAGAAAGAAATAAAAAACAGATTTATGTAACAACCTCATTTTTTACATATTAAAAATAAAACAAATCTAGATAATTTAACAATCTTTAGTTAGTACCCATGTCATTATTAAACATAATTCAATTCATGTTGTGTGTGACTGTCATCTTGTTTTATTACAACAGACAAAGAAAGATGACACATTTACATTTTCATTCCAAAAGCATTTCACCTTAGGCAGAATATCAGGTTGATCTTCATGTTTTCAAGGCATGAAAACACTCAAAATTACTACTTGGTATGGATATAATCTTCAGAGTTTGGAAGTTATGGCTGATAACCATGATTTTCATTCAAAATTGATCAACAACAGATCTTGATGCCCTGGACAATTTGACTGCAGCTGGATAAAATGAGTAGTTTTTAAGTTAATTGTACTTCAAAGTTAAGAGTCTGTAACTTTTGAGAGATCATAGCAAAGTCTTACTATTATGATTAAATGTTATGGCTGTAGAAAATAGGTGTATCTTTATACCATGTTGTAATACACATTCTACCTCAAATGGTGTCCAAATAACTAACTTAAATCATGCTGTGATTGTTTTTTTTTTTTTTTTTTATTGTGTAGTTTTGGTCGTTATTAGGGGTTACTTTGAATAAATACATAAAATGAATATTTTACAAATAAAATGTTAATGTTAAAATTTATTTTTAAAAAAAGAACAACAAATGATCAAAATTGCAGAGCAATGTTTAAAAATTATGTTCCTTTGAACAGCAGAGAGGGAAACAATGAATGAAGTGAATGTTTTAAATGCAGCTTATCCTACTTTAGAACTTCCTGTTACAGCAGCAGGTTACTAAATGTGGACTAATTTCAGGTTACGGCTATTCTTCAGCTGCTTATCTCGGCTCAACTTCCGTTTCCACTTACACTGTCCGGGAAGAGCTTCCATTAGTCACGAAACCTTGGGTTCTGTGAAACTCGTTACACAGTTTCATGGAACTTCTTTTAGACTATTTCTGTTGGTGTCGCTTATCAATCATGTAAGATAAATATTATCATTTAAAAGATAAATTGAATCCAGACCTATATACACCAGGGAGAACTTTGTTGCTATGCTATTGTATATAAAATATGCAATATTTTATTGTGTCTACATTATCGCCAGGAGGGTCCCATAGTGGATGGCAGCATTTATTAGTATTTCTTTGTGATTATTCTGTATGTGCGTAAATCCTTCATCCCTCATCCCTCAAGTTCTTGGTATTTCAAATGCTGTGCTACTAAGCAAACACAAAAAGGCATATAAAAAGTACAGTGAGCAAATAGGCACTCAGCTTATTTGCTCATCAGCTGTAAGTAAAGCCCCATAGAGCAAGCAGGAAGGCTGTATATGCTTAGTCTGATTTTTTTTTTGATCAATTGCACTACAAGAGTCAGAAGTGTCAAAAAAGGTAAACTCACATTCCCTTCCTGTGGTCCAATTGTTCAGTGTGGGATTTCTCAGTTGAAAGGAACCAGTAGGGCGAGTGTGTCAGAAGCAGTCAACGCCAACAACATGAATGTGAGTTTACTACCAAACCTGAACTGACACTAATCCTCTCTGACCCGACTTAATCCACCAACCACCAATCTCCCTCTCTCACTCCCTTGCGCTGTCTCCTGCTCCCCCTTCTCTCTTCCCTGTTTGCTGACTTTTGCAATATTTTAAAAAAACATTTCGTTATCAGCTTGAAGTTTTTATCGCTAACCCTGTCAGTGTTCCCATGTCCACTTTTATTCTAGTTCCTGCTTTCTCGTTGTATTCTTCAGCCATCCTCATCAACTCACTCTCTCATTCACTTTAAGTAAGTCATCAAATCACAAAGCTTCTTAACTCTTCACTGCTTTTAGCCCCCCCCACCCCACCCCCCCCCCCCACACACACACAGTATAATCACACATGTTTGTATAGCTGTCTTTGTGAGAACCCTTTGTGGCATAATGCATTACCCTGCCCTTTATCTTAATCTTCCCTTAATTCCAAATCAAAGCCTAAGACAGAGCCCAAAGCCTCAAATAGCCGTGACAAGCGGCAGGTTTGTCACGATGTGAAGATCAACAAAATGATCCTTTATCTTTAATGTCCTCATAAGCGGAACATTGGTCTTGATTCTCACAATAACTGTTGGCACATACAAACAGCAGGTCAGCAAGCCAACCAGAATCAGAGTGGCAGCAAAGAATAACAGTACTTCTGGTGCATTAAATCCCACTGCAACATCTGGGTGAGGCCAGCCTGTGTCTGCTTTGTGTATGTGTGTGTTGGGGGTTATTGCAGGGTAATGGTCACTGGGTCACCTCCTCCAGGATTATTCTGCTTTCTGAAGGATCAGTGGTAGACAAAAACACAAAGAAAGAGAGAGAGGACATATAACAAAAACAGATGCAAGAAAACATGGAAAAGTAGTACCATGTTTTTCCAGCAATTCTTTCTCAATATCTGACCAGCTACAGTTCTTTGCAAAATTCACATAACAATACGTGATCAAGTGATAAATTAAGTGATAAATTAGGAATATAGATTTCGTGTCATGACTAGGATAAAGGGAGATTATTAGGGCCATATAAGGGCCTCTGTGATTTTGACTCAGTGGGTGTGGTCTTGCTGTCTTTCCAGTCTTAGACGCTGCCCTTCTTTACAGCTGATTCTATTTAGCAATTAGGCCGGAGTGCTTAAGTCCAAGGAGAAAAGCATTCCCGTACCAGAGGAACTTTTTGCTTTGCATGCTGTTAGGTGGATGTGTGACTGTTTATGCTTACTCTGTGAAAAGTTTGATCATTTAACCTTCTCAACTTACTGTCACGGCTGCCGAGGCGAGCCGTGTGGATTTAGAAGGAGGACCCAAGATGCAGGCAGTGGATGAGATACCGGTGGTTTTATTTACAGAGGTGTAGTGGCAAACAAACAGTGGGGCACAACAAACAACTAAAGACACCTAAACTGGGAGAACTAAAATAACAGACCTGGGAGCATATGACAACGGATGATGAATAGCAGAGAGACGCAGACGAGGAACAGGACACCGTGGAACACAGGGTAACAGACTGACACAGAGTTACACAGACTGACACGGAGGAACACAGACGAACCGGCAACAGGCAGGAGAACACACAGGGCTTAAATACACACACCAGTAATCAGGGGATGAGAGACAGGAGGGCAACACAGCTGGGAGGAATCTGGGCTGACGGGACAGGGGAAACGTAAACTGATCACACTCACATACGACGCGGACCTTCACAATAAAACAGGAAACTCAGATACATGGAACCAGACAAGACATTGAACTAAACAGACAGATTCACAAACAGATGGGGAGACACCATAGACAGACAGATACAGACGCAGACTCAGAGGCAGATCGAAAATAACACAGAACTTAAACAATCATCTAGAAAATGATAAACTAAAAGCGCTGGGTCATCGACCCAGGACCATGACAGTACCCCCCCCTCAAGGGCTGGCACCAGACAGCCCAGCAGAAACGAAAAAACGGACCAAAACAAAACAGAAAACAACCTGACCAGGGCGGGCGGAGGGGGCCCAGGACGGAGGGACAGAGTCCAAAAAGGCCCAGATGGTCAAGTTCAGGAGGCCGACCATGCGAATGGCAACGGGGCAGGTCCGGATGCCGGCCACGCAGTAGGCAGTGGCGTGGAAACAGTTCTGGGGGCCGACCGTGCGGACGGCAACGGCGGCGTGGAAACAGTTCTGGGGCCGACCGTGCGGACGGCAACGGCGGCGTGGAAACGGTTCTGGGGGCCGACCGTGCGGACGGCAACGGCGGCGTGGAAACAAGTCCGGAGGCCGGCCACGCGGAAGGCAGTGGCGGCGTTCAGGAGGGCGTCCACGGTGGCGGAGAAGCCCAACAAGCGGCCTGGCAGATGACCGACAATGTGGAGGTGGTAGTAGGGGACCTGAAGGCTGCGTGGCCCCTGCAGCCCCAGGCGAGGCGCAAGCTGAGGCTGGACCAGACGAGGTGCAAACTGAGGCTGGACCAGACGAGGCGCAAGCTGAGGCTGGACCAGACGAGGCGCAAGCTGAGGCTGGACCAGGCGAGGCTGATGAGGATGCGGAGGCTGGACCAGGCGAGGCTGAAGCAGAAGCAGAGGCCGGACCAGGCGAGGCTGAAGCAGAAGCAGAGGCCGGACCAGGCGAGGCTGAAGCAGAAGCAGAGGCCGGACCAGGCAAAGCAGCTGATGAGGATGCTGAAGCTGGACCAGGCAAAGCAGCTGATGAGGATGCTGAAGCTGGACCAGGCAAAGCAGCTGATGAGGAAGCTGAAGAGGAGGCCACTGCAGGTGATGCGGAGGCTGGACCAGGCGAGGATGAAGACACGGAGGCTGGACCAGGCGAGGATGAAGACACGGAGGCTGGACCAGGCGAGGATGAAGCAGTGGCTGGACCAGGTGAAGCGGATGAAGCCGAAGCATGCGCTGGACCAGGCGACGCTGAGGATGCTGAATCCGGACCAGGCGACGGCGTGGAGGATGCAGCAGAGGCCGGGCCAGGCAACGGCGTGGAGGATGCAGACGGAGGCGCTGCAGCAGGTGGCGGCATGGATGAAACTGCTGCTGCAAGCGTGGATGAGGCTGCTGGTGGAGCAGCTGGTGGCTGGATGGGCTCCTCGGGCCCCCCAGCTGACGAGAAAGGAGGCTGGACGGGCTCCTCGGGCCCCCCAGCTGACGAGGCAGATGGCTGGACGGGCTCCTCGGGCCCCCCAGCAAAAACAGTCTCAGAACCAGTGGGCACTGGAGCCCCTGGCACACACAGAACAGAACCAGCAGGTGCGGAGACCTCTGGCAGGAACGCAACAGGACCAGCAGGCACACGGGCCTCTGGCAGGAACGCAACAGGACCAGCAGGCACACGGGCCTCTGGCAGGGACAGAACAGGACCAGCAGGCACACGGGCCTCTGGCAGGGACAGAACAGGACCAGCAGGCACACGGGCCTCTGGCAAACACATAGCGGCCTGCAGCTGCGCAGAGCATTGACCCTGCTCAGACAGCGACAGCTCTGTGCAGTCCTCAGCTGGCTTCTTAAACTCCAGGGGTCCAGAGTCTGATGGGGGCTGAAACCCAGCCTCTGGGGAGGCCCTGGAGTGCATCTCAGTCTCAGAACTGGCCAGCCTTTGAGGAATGTTGACATTGTTCTTGGGTTTGTCTCTCTGCTTAGAGTACGGAGTTGTTGAACTGTCCGTTATGGGTTGGACTGACATGGCTTGCTGTACAGGAGGAGTAGGTGAAGGTGATGGCTGAACAGGTGGTGGAGCAACTGACACAGGATGCAGGGCTGGTGACTGCTGAACAGGAGGCTGAACTGAGGATAAAGCTAATGATTCTTCTGCTAACTGGGCTACTGACTGGGCCATGGATTGTAACAGGGTTTGTAATAAGTCTGGCTGTGACTGTAATTGAGCTATGGATTGTGAGGCTGAATGTGGCGGAGGTGGCGACTGGGCTTCCGGCCGGGCGGCTAACTGAGCTTCCGGCCGGGCGGCTAACTGAGCTACCTGCTGGGCAGCTGGCTCAACAAACACAGCCCCGGAATAAACAGTCATTCGAGCTGGCGAAACAGATGGAGTGTCTTTTCCACTCACCACAGCTGGCAGTTCCGAAGTCCTACTCTCCGGCTGTGGGGCGACGCGCCGAAGGCGCGATCGTCGCTTCCTCCCGGGCGAAACCTCCGGCGGGCCGGGCAAAACCTCCGGCGGGCCGGGCAAAACCTCCGGCGGGCTGGGCAAAACCTCCGGCGGGCCGGGCAAAACCTCCGGCGGGCCGGGCAAAATCTTCACCGCCAGGCCGGGCAAAATCTTCACCGCCAGGCCGGGCAAAATCTTCACCGCCAGGCTGGGTTGGGAAGTGGTAGCGGCTGGAGGGCGAAGGTGCAGCTCATGAAGGAGGAAGTCCCGTGCCAGCGGGTGAAGCGAGTCTAGCAGCCAGGAGTGTGCAGAGAGTAGCTGCTGTAGCCTGGCTTCTACAGCGCGGTGGAACTCTTCTTCCTCCTGCTCGAGCCACAGGTTTACCAACCTTGCGACCGTGTCGGTTACCTCCTCCCGAAACTCCTGGGTAGGTGCGAATGCTGCTGGGTCCATGTTGGCCGGTTCGTACTGTCACGGCTGCCGAGGCGAGCCGTGTGGATTTAGAAGGAGGACCCAAGATGCAGGCAGTGGATGAGATACCGGTGGTTTTATTTACAGAGGTGTAGTGGCAAACAAACAGTGGGGCATAACAAACAACTAAAGACACCTAAACTGGGAGAACTAAAATAACAGACCTGGGAGCATATGACAACGGATGATGAATAGCAGAGAGACGCAGACGAGGAACAGGACACCGTGGAACACAGGGTAACAGACTGACACAGAGTTACACAGACTGACACGGAGGAACACAGACGAACCGGCAACAGGCAGGAGAACACACAGGGCTTAAATACACACACCAGTAATCAGGGGATGAGAGACAGGAGGGCAACACAGCTGGGAGGAATCTGGGCTGACGGGACAGGGGAAACGTAAACTGATCACACTCACATACGACGCGGACCTTCACAATAAAACAGGAAACTCAGATACATGGAACCAGACAAGACATTGAACTAAACAGACAGATTCACAAACAGATGGGGAGACACCATAGACAGACAGATACAGACGCAGACTCAGAGGCAGATCGAAAATAACACAGAACTTAAACAATCATCTAGAAAATGATAAACTAAAAGCGCTGGGTCACCGACCCAGGACCATGACACTTACTCCATTGTTTAGTAGCTAACTTATGTGTTTTCTTGCTTTTGATGGTTTTGAAAACTCTGTTTTCAGATGTTTATAGAAAGGGAATGCTACACAGTAGTGAATATGGCCCTGTCCCAAATTCCTTGAGACTTGTTGCTGCCATCAAATTCAAAATGAGCTAATATTTTTCATGAAATTTTGGTTAGCACTGTTGCCTCACAGCTAGAATTTCCTGACTTCAATTCCAACATCAGGCCGGGGTCATTCTGTGTGGAGTTTGCATGTTCTTCCCGTGTTTATGAGGGTCCTCTCCGGGTATTCCGGCTTCCTTCCACAGTCCCAAGACATGCAGTTAGTGGGGTTAGGTTAATTGGAAACTCAAAATTAGGTGTGGGTGTGAATGGTTGTCTGTGTCTATTTGTTAGCACTGCATCTTGCCTTAAGACAGCTGGGATAGCCCCACCCCAATAAAAATATAGGGTTAATTTTGGGGGGGGGGGGGGGGGGGGGTCTAATAAGCCTGTATCTTATTTTGAATAAAATATGGGGTTATTAGACTTACAAATCATTGCATTCTGTTTTATTTACATTGCCTTATAATTATTTTCATTTTGCATGAATGCTTGTGAATCTCCACAATATTTTTATAGTGGACAAAGATATTACTTTTGTTATTTCCTGAAAATGTATTGCTTATGTATTTTTAAAATAGTCATTATTAGCTAGAAACATTCAAGACGGATGGTCCAGATGGGCCTGGGCCCCCTTGCCCAGGTGGGTTCCAGGGTATGGGGGTGTCTACTGGGTCAGCCGGGGAGCTGGCCCCAGGGAGGGGCCTCCCTTCCTTCCCTCCCCATCTCCAGCTGCTT
The DNA here is from genome assembly GCF_057382185.1 of Mchenga conophoros. Taxonomy (NCBI): domain Eukaryota; kingdom Metazoa; phylum Chordata; class Actinopteri; order Cichliformes; family Cichlidae; genus Mchenga; species Mchenga conophoros. Next base: position 9,692,601 of record NC_140541.1, read on the forward strand.
CCCTCTTCCCGCTCCACCACAATCACCCACACATGCAGGGCCTTGGGGTAAAGGTGTGTGGAGATGAGGGAAATATTTTACTGCTACTATTCATAACCATCATCATTTCATCAAAGCATTTATTGAAGCTGTTGGCATTATGTTAAAACTTGTATTACAGGTGTTATCATAATCACATATTAACATTTTCATTACAGGTGCAGTTATAATCATTTTATACACACATTGCAGGATTGTGCTTCTAGAGAGTTGATGTTCGGTCTATTAAAGTTCTTAAGCTTCGCGTGGCGTGACTGTCCAGGCGATCAATGGTGTAAGTGACTTGGAGCAATAGAAGGTTCAAAGCATGCACGCTTACAAGCACACATGAAAGTATTGATTCCAGGCCAAAGGCCTGAGATACATTTTGCTTCTAACTGCCTTTTAGCTTGCCTAGTAACAGGTGACAGAAGACAAGTCAAGAAAAGGACAAGCCCTCAGGGACCATTTAGGCTTGCAACTTATTGCCTTGTATGGAAGGTGTGATAGAAAAAGGAACTTCTTTGTCTAATTTTAGGGGTTTAAGATTGACCATTTACTATAACTGATGCATATTATGTTCATTTGTGACGCATGAAGGGGCGTAACCCTGATGAATGAAACCATTGTGAATAGACCTTTTCGGGGAAGATCGATGCTGGTGTGGCAGTATACATCTTCCCACGCGTGTACTCAATAAATCATTGTTTGACTGAACTTTTCTGGGCCTCTGTTGGTTTGTTCCATTGCTCAACATTTTCGAACCCACAACAGGTATGTCACCAGGGTGCAGGGGAGGCATCCCCCCCTCTGTCCCCTTCTGGCTGCCTGTGCCTCAATTTTATCCCACAACTTAGACATTCACATTACTCACACTCTCATTACACATACATATAGGACCTTGGGGGTGGGCATCCAGAAGACCATCAGGATGTACAACCTCACCCCTGGCGTCGTTGCCCACCTTTCAATTTTTAAATACACGTATATATTGAGGGCTATCAGGAGGGGCTATGCGCTTACCTGCTGCTCTCTGGCAGGTAGCTCCATGCCCTCCTGGGTTTTAAATGCACCTTAGAACTAGAGATGGACCGATCCGATATTACGTATCGGTATCGGTCCGATACTGACCTAAATTACTGGATCGGATATCGGAGAAAAATAAAAAATGTAATCCGATCCATTAAATATCACGAAAGCACCTCACAAAACTTGCAACACGCCTTAACTCACCTCAGAACGTTAGCACGTCAGAGCAGTATGCATCACGTGATAGAGCGGCTGTGGCATGGGGACCTGTCGGTGGTCTGGATAGCATGTGGAGCTTCGCTAGCAACCCAGCATTTCATCTCCGACAAAGTTATCCCGAGAGAAGTAAAGCAAGTGTGTAAGTCCATCTCTGAATGTAAAGCATTCCTGCGTTAAGCTTAACAAGCGATATATGGAGCGACTGCCTCTCCTGCTGCTACTTCAATCATGAAACTGCTTAACGATCAGCTGATCGGCTTTTCTGTCGCGAGTCCGTCTCTCTAGTTTGTTTTTGGCCCACTTTGCACCAGAAAGAGGAAACCAGCGGCTGAACAACAGCAGCACGTTTAAGCTTGATCAGCTATTGTTAGAATGTATTTAATATTACTTTCTACTCCAGGATCTTTTTCTACGTAGCTGACGCTGGTAACTGTGCAGGGGCGGATCTAGCAAAGTTTAGCCAGGGGGGCCGATAGGGCATTAACAGGGAAAAGGGGGCACAAAGACATACTTTTCTTTCTTATTCTCATTTAAAATGTCTAGCTTTTAATAAATAATTATCTGACACCCAAAGTTTTAATTTGATGCAAAATGAATAGAAGTCCATTACTGTATATAGTAACTATTAAGTCTAATATATACACCCTAGTAAGCTATAGTACTTTTTCCCTTTGGGAAGGTACCATCTGTGCAGTCTGCAATTTTGTTGAAGAAAGATGTTGAATCTATTTAATATTTCTTGAAAAATAATTGATTTCTGTGCATTTTTTTTCACACTGCATCAAATTAAGGTTGATTACGTCGATTAAGCATCATGAGGTGGAGCGTGAGGGGTGGTTCCCTATTTTTTATTTTTTTATTTTTGTTGTTGCTGGGAGTTGGAACCCTATTAGTTAGGTTGCTTAATATTTATGCTAAGTACTCTTTAAAATACCAGAATAGGGAGGATGGTGTAGGTTTAAGTTTATTAGATTGATCAGTATTGCTGAACTATGAAATATTTTTTTTTGCATACAGGTATAACAGAATAGCTTTAGTGTAGTTGTTGTTTTAAACTTGAGTATGAACTTATACAAAATGCAGCAAGATATTTAAAAAACAGTTTTGTTGATTAAAAAACACTATATCGGATTCATATCGGTATCGGCAGATATCCAAATTTATGATATCGGTATCGGTATCGGACATAAAAAAGTGGTATCGTGCCATCTCTACTTAGAACACACATGCATCAACACTACATATGAGCAGGCAGGCGGAGGGAGGTTTGGAGTCTTCTCACATCCCCGTTCTCTGTTGCCTGTTGGGACGGGGAGGCTGGGAGGAGTTGACCGTTTGATTGGGGTCTGGAATGTGGGGCCTCCCTGCTGCTGCGGAGTCGGGGCGGTCTGCTTCTCTCCACCCCAGGGAAGAGGGTAACACTACCTGGGTCTGGGTGCAGTTTCCCCCTCTAGGGACAAGGGTACGTAGACCCAGGGCTTAGAGTACGCTTGGGGAGTGTGATTGTGTGTACAGTGTCTATTTATGTCTGTCTCCACGTTGGGTGAGTGCTGAGTAATCGCATATGAGAGCATGAGGGTGGGAATGGATGTTTGTATCTGTGTGTGCCTGTATGTCTGTGTCTTTATGTCAGGTTGGGTATCAGACGCCAGCTCTCTAGGGACATCTCAGGCCCTCCACGGTATGGAGGCCTATCTCCCCCCACCACTCCCCCTGCCAGTGGCAGACGCCCTCAGACATCGATGAATTGGTGGTTCTTTGTGTCCAGGAATGGGCGTCCAGGTACGCACGGGCTCACTCCTGGCTTGACAGGGCCTGAAGCCTGGGGCTCGCTCGGGCCCCTTCGGGGGGTGGGGTGCCCTCGGCGTCTGGGCCTGGGGCTCGGTCACTCTGGCACAGCTGGCTGCCGGCGGAGCTCACGGGCCTCAAAGCACACTGTGTGCGCTGTCGATCCCACGTGGTGCACAATAATATTCATTATTTAGTATTTACTGTTATATTCACATAGATTATCACGATGATGTTGTTTATTATATTGCTCTTTTTTTTGTTGCTTGTTTTCTCTTTTTTCTTTCTCAACAGGTGATCCAGGTGATTGATATATGTATTTTTTGTCTGTTTGTTTTGTTGTTTTTTGTTTTTTGCCCTTTATCACCGTTCCTCTTCCCTGCTGTTTTTCTTTCCCTACCTCTCTTTCTTTCTCCCTTTTATAAAATAATAATAAAAAAAGAAACATTCAAGACAATAAAAGTAGACAAAATAAATGAAAAAGGGAAAAGAAAATCAAAACCTTCTGCACTATAAAAGACCCACAAACACATTTTCTAAACACTAAAACCAAATTGTTTATTCTGCTAACAGTTTGGTTTCTGTCTTAAGATTTTCAGCTCTTCAGGTTTCATAGAGGTACAAACTCTTTGTAATTAACTTTAATCAATGAAATCAAAATGACCAAACAATAAAGGACAACAAGGAAAAAAGTTAAAGTGGGCATGTTTTGCAAAATAAAATTTAAATTTAAAAGCAATTGTTCACAAATTATGAAAATATATATGATATGTAAGGTACATTATGGCATAAAGATTAAATGTGACCTATATTAAGATAACTCAATGATAAAGGGTGGTACACGCAGGGTATGGCTTTGTTTTTTTGCATAAGTTTTCTGAAATCACACACACTTACTCTGAACCTCTTTTTTTCATGTAATTTAAGTCAAGTCAGAATCTTAAACTAAGCTATATACAATGGACTTACAAAGGCTGTTACCAGTGTCATGTAATACTAAACAGTGGTCTATTTACAATTTAAGAAAAATGTTTTAATAAAGCCTCCATAGCTTCCACTTATCACAAGTAACTGATAATGATTAAAAGAAAAAGTCAACATCTTTTGATATGAAGTGTAACAAGAATTTTGTTACGGATCTTTGATAGTTTGAATCCATAAAGTAAAGGATTCATAACTGGAGGAATAAAGAGAACAGCTATAGCGACAAAGTTTTGAAAACTTTGAGGTACATCATTTGATGCAAATCGCATGTGCATCAAATCAGAAATCACAATTACAAAAAAAGTAACCAAAGAGATCAAATGGGGCACACATGTCTGCATAAACTTTGCCTTGTCCTTTTTTGATTGCACACATGATTTAACAAGATAGATGTAAGTCCAAACAATAAAAATCCAGTGAAATATGTAAATTGAAAGCGTAGCATATGCAAAGGCACTATTGACAAGAGTGTCCATGCCAGGGCAGGCAACTTTAACAATCAGCCAATTAACACAGAAGAGTCTCTGAATGTCTGTACCACAGAATATCAGCCTGTCTGTCAGCATAATGTTAATGGAGAAAATGCAGAAAGGTGTTAACCAAGAGAAGCATACTAGTTTGGAGAGCTTATTTTTTGTCATAACAGAGTGGTATTGAAGTGGTTGGCATATGGCCAAATACCTGTCATAAGCCATGACTGCAAGAATAGATGTGTCACTGCAAACAAAAGAGTACATTACAAATGCCTGACAAAGACATTCACTATAAGAGATGACCTGTGAAGATGAAAGGAGGTCAATGAGGAACTTGGGGTAGAAACCTGTGCTTCCATAAAGCCCATTAATGCAACACACACATACTAAAATATACATAGGTTCATGTAAGCTTTCATCTAAGACAATAATCATGATGACTGTGACATTAAGAAATACAATTGCAAAGTAACACACTAGAGTGGCAGAAAAGAAAGCAGCTCTGTAATTAGCTGTCTCATTGAATGCTAACAGATTAAAAATTCTCACTGTAGAAACGTTATCCATAATGTCAATTAAAAACTCTGCTTCTTAACTTGCCACAACGTAATACTATTCCGAGCTACCACCTAAAAAGTTAAAGTGGATCATTTGTCGTGTGTTGCGGCTGCATTCCTGAAACTATGTCTCCTTTCAGAACCACATATTAATATCCTAGCTGACACACTGGGGATTCTGATCATAGGCTTGTTTGTAGACTGCAGATTGCTAAGGGAGAGGCCAGCCACACTTCAGAGAAAGCTCATTCCCACTGCTAATATCCACAATCATGTTCTTTTGGTCATTTTCCCAAAATTTGTGACCATAGGTGAGGGTAGGGATGTAGATCAACTGGTAAATCGAGAGCTTCGCTTTTACGCTTAGCTTTCTCTTCACCACGACGGACCAGCAGAGCATTACTGCAACCAAAGCACCAAATCATCTGTCAATCTCCCGATCCCTTCGACTCTCTCTTGTGAACAAGACCCCGAGATACTTAAACTCCTCCACTTGGGGCAGCAACTCGGCACTGACCCAGACTGGGCTTTCCAACCTTTTCTGGCTGAGGACCATGGCCTTAGACTTGGACATGCTAATTCTCATTCCCACTACTTCACACTTGGTTGCAAATCGCTCCAGTGGAAGCTGAAGGCCACCACCTAGAGCCAGCAGAACCACATCATATGTAAATAGAAGTGACAAGGTTCTGAGACCACCCAAGCGGAAGCCTTTCACCACTTGGTTATGCCTAGAAATTACACCCATAAAAATTATGAACAGTATCTGTTAATTCCTCCTGTAGAGTGATGGGCCTACAGGACGAATTAATATTTTATTATTTATTATATTAGGATTCTTCCATGGTGTCGTTTCCGTTTTCTTCTTTTTGAGATTATGGTTTATACATTATTCTAAAATGTAGTTCATCTCCCTGGTTTTGGTTCTTGTTTTGTTTAGTATTTGTCGCGGTCCTGGGACGTTCATCCAGTTTCCTGGCTTTATTCATATCCTTGTGTTTAGTTTTAGTCATGGTAGTGTGCTGTGCCTCCACTGTGTCCCTGTTGCTTATGTAGTCTCTCTCTTGTGCATGTTAAGTTCTGTTTCTGTGTTAATTGATCTGTTTCCCTGTCGTGTCTCTCGCTCCCCCCTGTTCTTTGTATTTAGTCATTCCACATCTTAGAGTGTGTCTCTTGGTTCCTGTTTTATTTTCGTAGTCCTTTGTCCTGTGTTCATTGTATTTAGTTTAACTTCTTCCCTATGTTTTCTGGTCTGATTAGTCCCAACTGTGTTCCTGCCTGTCTCCCATCCCTTTGTTATCCTGCATGTGTATTTAAGTCTTCGGTCTCCCTCTGTTCATTGTTGCATTCTCCCTGTTAGCTGTATTTTCTGCCGAGGGCATCCCACCCCCCGAAGGGGCCCGAACAAGCCCCAGGCTCCAGGCCCTGACAAGCAGCCACCAGGAGTGAGCCAGTGCGTACCTGGACCCCCATCCCCAGACACAAAGAACCACCAATGCACCGATGACTGAGGGTGTCTGCCACTGGCAGGGGGAGTGGTGGAGGGAGATAGGCCTCCATACCATGGAGGGCCTGAGATGTCCCTAGAGAGCTGGCGTCTGATACCCAACCTGACATTTAGACACAGACAAACAGGCACACACAGATACAACCATCCATTCCCACCCTCATGCTCTCATATGCAATTACTCAGCACTCACCCAACGTGGAGACAGACATAAACAGACACTGTACACACAATCACACTCCCCAAGCGTACTTTATACCCCAGGTCTAGGTACCCTTGCCCCTAGAGGGGGAAACTGCACCCAGACTCAGGTGGTGTTACCCTCTTCCCTGGGGTGGAGAGAAGCAGACCTCCCCGACTCCGCAGCAGCAGGGAAGCCCCACATTCCAGACTCAATCGGACAGCAAACTCCCCCCCCCCCCCCCCCCACCAGGTAACAGAGAACGGGAGTGTGTGAAGACTCTGTGTTTTCTTCTGTTAGTTGTGTGTTCTCCCGGCATGTCATGCCATGTCATGTTATGTCATGTTATGTCACGTCCAGTTGTTAGTTCTAGTATCTTTTGTTAGTGTCCTTAGTGTTCACCTCTTTTTGTTTTAGTTTGTTTTTTCAACAATAAAGCTGTCGCTTTCAGTTACGTTTTTGTGTCCGAGACTTGCGTTTGGGTCCAACCCCTGCCTGTCACACAGCTCACCATAATACATGGCTGTTTTAAGGGAGTCCAGCAAAATAATAATTTTACTATACAGTATAAACCACATGTGTTTATTTACGATAAAACTACAGTGAAATTACTGCAATTTCCTGAGAATACTGGATCCTGATTCACATTTTAAAATCTCTTTGGGCATACATGAAGTGGTCAAGACTCGTTCAGACTTTTTTGACTATCATAATGATGTGACAAAACTCACATCTTCTCCCCTGATACTTTCTGGTTAAGTTAACATAATATTTTTCAGTTTTACTGATCTTTAGTATGAGGTTACCCTACCAGCACCAGCCCTCTAGAAAGGAACTGCAAGGTTCATGAGACTGAAAGTCATAAAAAACATGAAACGCTGAATGTAATTTATACACAACCTGTAAGAAGAATGATTTATTAATTCTGAAAGAGATGTTGGCTGTAGACCTGTGGAAAGTCTACATTTAAAATATAAGATTCACTCTCTTCTGAAAATCAGAAACATTTACTCGACTCCTTAAACTTTTGGTGCATTTGCATCATTACTTGTTTTATGAAAGAGAAAACTACTATTATAAACAGTACGTTTATTGTTGTTGTTGAAGAGCTTGTATTTGTGAGAGTTAATACCAAGCAGCATTTTAATTGCTCTCTAGAGGCAAAAGACATAATGACCTGTTGACCACCACAAATTCTCTGTTATAAAAACCCAAAGGTGTACTGAATGGTTATTTAAAAATAACACATTAGATCAATACCACTGGATCCCTGTAATTACAGAGGTAAATGGGAGAACATCCCATGAGCTCACTGTTGCCACTGGGTCATAATTAGAGGTTTAGAGACTGGCTGTAGTCAGGCCACTCCTCTGAGGCCTGGCCTGTTGTTTTCCACAGTGCAAGTGAGATAGATGCAAAGGCACAGTATAGGTCATTAATGACTCATTAAGGTATGCTTACATCACCAGGGGGCAGCTTTGTGTAGCCAAATGTTAAAGTCATGAAGTCGCCTTAAGGGGGCATGTTGATATTATGAAGTAAATAATATTATTATGAGTAAGTAAGTATTATAAGTAAATTGCATCATACAGTTTGAAGTAACTTTTTTCATTCTCCTAAGGCAAGTGCGCATGTACACGTACACACACACACACACACACACACACACACACACACACACACACACACACACACACACAAGAATGAATGAAAATATGAATATTTTGATTTCCTAAATGTCACAGTTGTACAGTAATAACTCCGATAGTGTTATCAGTTCATCAGTGGCAAACGGGGAAAGGAGAAGAAAGTAGTTGCGAAACAAATACATCAAAAGAGTATTGATTATTAATCGCGAAGCTCTGAGAGCTTGGTAATATTCTACTTTGCTATGCATGTGTTTGAGGAGATTTTACAGGCAGAGATCCTTAACATCACTGTATCCACAGAATGGCCTACAGGTAAGACTTAATCACACAAGGAGAAAAATGAAAATGAAAGCCGTTGACACAATGACCTACTCGTGGATCGTGGAATACATAGAATGCTAAGAGCCTTCAATTCAGTGGGGATGTGGCAAACAACACTAAAGGCCAACTTCAAGCTAGAGCAAGTTCTGAATAGTCAGTTGAATGGGAAGAACAACATCTGGCCAATCAACACCTGCACCCTGCCGGCAGTGTTGGGGAGTAATGGAATACATGTACCGGCGTTACGTATTTAAGATACAAAATATGAGTAACTGTATTCCATTACAGTTACCGTTTAAAAAGGTGGTATTCAGAATACAGTTACCTTATTGAAATAAATGGATTACACGGCGGTCTTTCCCTGTTTCATATATTAGGCTATGCCCTCTCTATTTTTGGTAATTCCACGCCAGTGGAAACCCAAAGAAAGCACGCATTAAGAGGCTCTAATGCCTCTGAATCTCGCGCCCCATGTCACCTGTACTTGCGGCCGCCTAATGACTTGAAGAAATATTTTTAAAAATTATTATTCAAAATAATTTAATACGAAGGCAATAGGCAGAGTGTTGCAGACATAGCCCTAAAGAAGGTAGTCTCATGGGCAGTGTAGTCCATGCTGCAGGGAGAATGGACTGCCATACCTGTTATGTTTCTGTGAGCGAGGGAGGGAGAAGAAGGAGAGTCGAAAAGTACGAGTTGTCACCGACCAGAAACGGGAGATGGAGATGTGAATATAATAATAACCACTGCCACCAAAAGGTTTTTGGCTATGACCCCGACATGGAACCCGACATATTAGCCAGAGGTCCCTTTACTACGGTTTGGAGCTGCTGACCTGTTTTATATATGCGCGGAATAGTTTTATATACTAGATTGCTGCAAAAAGTGCAGCCTTACCTAATTTTACTCATTTTATATTGAGATTTGAAAATCTAGTTGGTATTGATATGGCGAGTAACCTTCAGTATTAGTAATAAATCACACAGCAATAGTACATTCGTGTAGTTGTAAAAAGCATGATAATATATTAAGTAATCCAAAGTATTCAGAATACGTTACTCTCGTTGAGTAACGTAACGGAATACGTTACAAAATACATTTTGGGCCATGTATTCTGTAATTTGTAGTGGAATACATTTTTAAAGTAACCTTCCCAACACTGTCTGCTGGTGATCAAATACCCTGCTGGGATAATAAGCTAGCCAAAAAAGGAAATAGAAGCCACTAACATCAAGACAAGAAAGCTCCTTCTCCTGATTTAATGTCCACAACTCACAGCTGCTTATTGAATACCTCAGGGAGCAGAAACCCAAGAAAGAAGAGGAGCAAGGAGAAGGACCATCATTGACGGACAGGCCCCTGCATGTTATGTATCTATTCATCTTCCTGACCAATGCAAGATCCTTCACAAAGAAAATGGAGGAGCTACAATCACAACCTACTATAACAGATTTGTCTATGAGTGTCGTTTACTGATTGTAACTGAATCCTGGATCCTGGCTCCATCCTGGCTCCATCAAAACATCCCAAATGCCTCAATGCCTCTGGTCCTATTCTGCCAGGACCAGAGGAAGAATAACCTGAACCAGAAGCTGCTGCTGGCCTTCTACCACCCCTCAGCAGAGTGCGTGGTCTCCTACTCCCTGGGTGTTTGGTACAAAGGGGCCACTACTGAGAACAGGAAAGCTGTGCAGAGGATAATTACACTGCAAAAACAGTTGTCCCACGTTATAGTGAGGGACAACTGTACACCCTTTAATGGAAACTGTATTCCCTGATAATGTGCAACATAATGTTCCCTGAATTACAGATATACTAGAAAACAATATAATAGAAAAAAAGAATAAGAAACATAAAAAAGACCAAGTACTATACTATGTACAGATGGTTACTTTATACAATAAAATACTCCAAGATTCTCCTTATCTCTTTATATTTTTCTGTGTCCATAACAGCCTACTGATAAAGGAGGTGCTCTGGGCCTCCACAGTCTCATGCATGGGCTGAGTGTGCACAATGGGCAAAGCTTGGCTTCTCCTTTCACCCACCTCCTCTATGAGATCTATGGGAGTGGTCAGGACAGAGGTGGCGCTCTTTACCAGTCTATCAGTCTGTTTCCTGTCCCTCTCTGTGCTACCACCTCCAGGGCAGATAACAAAATAAAAGGTAGCAGAAGCCTTCAAAGTGTCATAAACGGTCCTCAGCAATGTCCTGCATAACCCAAAATACCTCAGCTTGCCCAGCAGATGGAACTTGTTAAGGTGAACACCCAGGAATTTGTATGTGTCGACCACATCAATATCCAAACTATGGATGTTCACTGGTGCGATGGATGGTGGTTGGTTGAGTTTACACCAGATGATGAAGTCGGTGATGATCTTCCTATACTCTAGATCGTTCCCCTCAGACATCCATCAATGACTGTATCATCAGAGAATTTCTGGAGGTGGCAATTAGGAAGGGAGAAACAAAAACATGACTCTCACAGTGCTTCCAGTACTCTCCAGGTGTGACAGTGATCTGTGCAGGAGGTACATGACTGCATCATTCACCCCAATACTAGGATAGTAAGCGACCAGCAGGGGATCCAGCAGTTTACTCACCAGAGTTGTGAGATGTTTGAGAATTAACCTCTCCAGGTTCTTCAGGGTATACTACACGATTAACATACTATCTCCCTTTAAGAATTTCCACATTTCCATAAGACCTGGATTTGTAAGCAAGCCCATGGTACAGACGCCCATGGTGAATCTTCTATCAGGAGAATATCAATAGTGACACTATTCAGACAGTTCTTTATATAAAACAGGAGAGTGGTTGTGTAGTTCTCTATGTTTTCTTGTGTAAAGAGATCACAGTAATACCCCTTTTCAATCAGTACATACAGTACTCGGATCAGCTCAAGGCAACTCAACTTGACTCAGCTTGTTTAAATTTAAATTGAGTACCACCGAGTGGGGTCATAAAAGCGATGTCGCCAAATGCCCCCTGACATCATATATATGCGACACGAACGCCACAAGAAAAGAAGGAAGTCGAGCTGATGGTATACCTCGACTTCCAAACTGGATCTGCTGGGGATGAGTTGGAATCAAACAAATTCCAACTTATTTGTTTGATTTCTGAGCATTCTGGCACTTATGATGTAAATACTGGGCAGTGGTTGTTTATGGAGAGACTTCTTTAGTCTGTTTGTATTCTGACTCTGTAGCCCTGCTTCTGTTTCCTTGTCTCTAATAATGTTGGTCACTTTCATAAGTTATGTCAGAGTTTGATCCACCATGTTATATAATTTAGAAAATATCTAATTAGCAGTGGCTTTCAATAACCTGGATTTAAAAAACAACAACAACGAAAAAAACAACAACACTGCTTAACACTGTCAGTCATGGACTGATATCCACAGCACCAGGACCTCAATCTTACTGGTTTAGGATGCCCTTCAAGAAGCCTGGAGAACTATTCCTGAAGACTATTTAAAGAAATTCAGTAAAAATTGCTCAAAAGAGTTCAAGCTGTGTTGAACACATATTGACTTTCAAGCTTGTTAGAATTGTATTCAGTATTTTTTTGCCTTCAATTCATCATTCAACATAATCATTCTCCAGGAAGTCATTCACTAACTGGATCTGCTGGGGATCAGCACCTCACTCTTTAACTGGCTACTAAATTTTCTGACAGGAAGACAGGAGACAGTACAGGTCGACAGCAACACCTCATGCACTAGAATGCTGAACACGTGTGTTGAGACCCTTGTTTTCACTCTGGTGACCCATGACTGCACACCATCACACAGCTCCAACCTATTCATCAAATTTGCAAGTGACACAACTAAAACTCACACCTTGCACACCCCACTAACCATGAATGGTGCTGCTGTGGAGAGGGTTAGCGGCACAAAGTTCCTAGGTGTGCACATCTCAAAAGATCTCTCCTAGCCAAAAAACACAGCATCACTGGTTAGTAACGCCCAGCAGCGACTCTACTTTCTCCACAAACTGAGGAGAGCAAGAACTTCAACCCCCATGATCAAAACCTTCTAGAGAAAGAAAGCAGCAGAGAGGATCATGGGGGCTTCGCTGGAGCTCTACCATTGCCCTTTCACTGAATCCCCCGACCCACTTGCACACAAACTCTTGCCCACAAGCACTCAGATTGTGTTGGACACTTTTGTTTATATAAGATTGAGAGGCTGCCGGACACTGGCGCCACCGGGCCCTCTGACCACCACCTGTAGGCAACGGGTGAAGTGTCTTGCCCAAGGACACAACGACCAAGACTGTTCAAGCCAGGGCTCGAACTGGCAACCTTCCGATTACAAGACGAACTCCTAAATCTTGAGCCACAATCGCACGATAATAAGCATTATGAGGCGGAGGGTGGGGGTGGCTTTTGCTGGGTGTTTAATATTTCTGCTAAGTACTCTTTAAAATACCAGATTAGAGCGGATGGTGTAGGTTTAAGTTTATTAGACTGATCAGTATTGCTGAATAAAGAAATATTTTGGGTGCAGTGTATTTTTTAATAGCTTTAGTGTTTTGCTTTTTAAAACTTGAGTATGAACTTTCACAAAATGCAGCAAGATATAAAAAAAAACCTAAAACGTTTTATTGATTATAAAATACACTGCATCGTATTCATATCAGTATCGGCTGATATCCAAAATTATGATATCAGTATTGGACATAAAAAAAAGTGGTATCGTGCCATCTCTGAAACCCGCCACCTCTCACTGAGGGCAACTCCAGACTGAGACAGAGTCCAGCTCCTCTCCAGGAGAATGGTTCCAGAGCCCAAGCCATGCATTGAGGTGAGCTCAACTATATCTGATCAGTATCTCTCAGTCTTATGCACTAATTCAGGCTCCTTCCCCACCAGAGAAGTGACGTTACATATCCCAGTTGCTATTCTTGGAAGCTGGGGATCGCTACGCCAGGGCATTGCAATATTAGTTTCAGAATTTAGTTTTTCAAAATATGTCTTAGTAAGTCTAACAAATCAATTCAGTTAGTTGATCACTGGTAATTGTTATACTATATCAAATTTTTGAGAAAGTTATCAAAGATTTTTGTGGTTTGCAAGTTTTGTTGCTGGACGGAATTTGACTGCACTGAGTCTTTTAGACTCAGATGCAAAGAGCGGCTCTTAGTTTTTTGTAATGTGAAGAACAGGGAAAAGGCTTTGTCCAGAGAGTGAAATTCCCACTGAGCTGTTGACACAATAAAGCCCATGTAAGAAGTTCCAGGTACACCTTCCCTTTCAGTTGTTATCTGTCACTATTGTGGTGTGGTCATGCAACAATAACAGTTTTTCCACTGGAGAAAATCTGTGCAGCAGCATCCCAGACAACAACTTCTATATGTTCTGCCAGGTTCATGTGACCACAGGGCCCACGCCACTGTCTGACAGATAAGTTGCTGTTATGAGTCTTTCACATTGTTCAATGCCACTAGCAGTCAGAAGGGAATAACATGAAATGGAAATCTCAAAGATAACCACGGTTCTTTGTAACTTCAGACATCTGTGACAAAGTTGAGTGGATTGTTGCTTTGCCATTCTTTTGTGGCAAAAGCCCACACTTTTCTGCTAACTTTTTCAAGTGTTCCCCTCTCCACAGTAAAAAATGTAAGAAATATAATTCTCCTAAAATGCATTAATTATTGTTTTCTTTCCACATTGCACTGTGGTTCACAATCTGATATCATATATTATAATCTGATATCATGATTTGTCTCTTTCAACTACAAGACACTTGCTTTATCCAAAACACAGTCATATTCAAAGTAATCCCAAATTGGACTCTGGCGCTTTCTCCCGACTTTTCCTGACATGATTCTGCGCGTGGACGGAGCAGCAACACAGACGACTAGAGTAACGTACTGCCACCTGCTGGCATAATTAGACAGCAAGGAAAAAATCTGGAAACTAAACTTCATTTTCACCCTTGACTATTGTATGACACACACACATCAATGAAAACTAAACACACTTTTGCTATAAATTCAGTTACTTTTAGTTAGTTTTGTGAACACTCATTACAGTTTTAGTTAGTTTTCCTTTTTTTGTTTTTATTTTTATTTCCGTTAACAAAAATGTTTTTTCACTTCTAGTTTTCATTATTACGTTAGTTTTTGTTAACAATAATAACCTTGGTATGATGTATGATGACAGATCATACAGACAAAAATATCAACTGATAAAGTTTGGTGAAATTGTTTACATGTTCTTGAAGAACTTAATGAGTCCCATTGAGAATGGGAAGTTGTCTGATAAAACAAAGCCACAGAGCCAATTACTTCTTAGTTCGGTGCTGGAAAAGCATTACTACAATACATTAAGACTTGTCTTTTCATTTGATTTTTAATGAATACCATTTATGTCATCTAGTTGTATAGTAAATAACATTTTTGTTAATTGAATGGATGTTGAATTAAATGTAACATTGTTAACTCTAGGTGGGTTTGCAGAATTGCACAAATACAGGTATCTTTATTTTGTGATCATATTTACACTTTATATTCTGATACTCTGCTTTAATTCCACTATAGTTTTCCTTATCTGGACTCACAAAAACCTTCACGAGCCAATGTACATTTTTATTGCAGCTTTGTTAATCAACTCTGTTCTTTACAGCATGATTATCTATCCAAAGCTCTTATCTGATGTTTTGTCTGAAAAACAGATGATATCATATCCACTCTGTCTTTTCCAAGGTTTATCATATTACGCCTCGGTTGGTTCAGACTTTTTACTGTTGGCAGCAATGGCATATGACAGGTATGTGTCTATATGTAAACCCCTGCAATATCCAGTTATTATGAATAGAATAACTATTTATGTATGTCTGATTTTAGCTTGGCTTATACCTGCTTTTGAAACCTCAGTGATGGGTGTGTTGTATTCGAATGTCAAACTCTGTAGCTTTTCTCTAACAGGAATTTTTTGTAATAGTTCACTTTACAAGCTTCAGTGTGTGCCCTCGGTCGCAATATCTATATATGGTGTGGTCATGTTGATAAACATTGCCCTTCTACCTTTGCTTTTCATACTTTTTACATACATCAGGATTCTTAGAATATCATATCATTGTTGTAGAGAAGTGAGGAAAAAAGCTGTAAAGACATGTTTACCCCACCTGCTGGTGTTAATCAACTTTTCCTGTTTTTTTTCCTTTGATATAATTATAGTTCGACTGGATTCTGATCTATCCAAAACTCTTCGTTTGACATTGACGTTTCAGTCAATTGTATTCCATCCTCTTTTAAATCCAATCATATATGGACTCAAAATGAATGAAATTTTCAAACATATCAAAATATTGTTGTCAAGTTTAATAACACTGGTATTACTGCCCTATTATCAAATGTATGGCATATAATTTTAAATTGTAATGCAAACTAGACAATGGAGTACCTTTTCTCCGATTTTACATACTAGACAGAGGAAAAGAGATCAAATTTATAGAAATGTCATGACATTTATGTAAATGTTCATTTCTGTTCTTCTATTGATGACAACATAATGGTCATAAAACAAAGACAAACAATTTCTTAAACTGTTTCTGGTAATGTTTAAATTCTAAACATCTCATATGCCTGCATTTCACATTTTCCCTTCTATATTGTCATAGATTATTATTTACTATTGTATATTCACATAAAAATAATTTAGCAGAATGAATCAATTAGTAGTCTCTCTTTGATGCTGACAAACATGTGAATATTCATCACAGTGTCTTCTATTTTCTCAGTTATATATATTTATGCAGCTAAATAAGCTAATTAAAATTTACACTTCTCTGGGTAAAAAATTTGATTTTTCTGTTGATCCTATCATCAGAACATTTTGAAGCCTTTAATTTGTCCATCTATCCATTTGGTGTATCTCTTCATGTAATGTGGTAGGTATTTGTAGAGAAAGGATAGACAGTCACTGACACACGCTCACGTTGTGGCTTGTGATGGTCGACGGCTGACCACATGACCAATTGCAAAGTCACCTCCATCAGCTACATGAAGTTTACAATACTTTAAAAAAAAAATAATAATAATTTTTTTTAACCCTTTGACTGCCTCACCAAGAAAAATACAATGAAAAAATTATTTGTCCATATTTTCTATTCCTTTAGGTCAATAATGATCACAATTAAAAAAAAAAATTATACACACCTTATAGTTTTTTAAATATTACCCTCTACCAAACGGTTGAGATGTCTCTCTATGGTACAACTACATAAAGTTCTACAGACATAACTAGTAGAAAAAAGTAAAGGTTATACTCATTTTGCAAAACAATAACTACCCAATTTTGTGTTTGACCCACTTTATTGTGGTAGTAAAACATCAAACATTGTTGGATTCCATTTCAACAGTGGGCGTTATAATAACAAACCACAAAATGTATAAAACACAAAAATATTGTAAATTTGATCAAAAACTTGATCTGCAATTACCGAAAATTCATAAACATACAAATTCACTTTTGACCTGTTGTTAACATAAACTTTTCACTGTAGTGTTGGAACAGCACTAACATTTTTTATTTTATCTTCCAGAAAATTCTGGTGGTATATTATATACCATTGCCATTTTGCACTGAAAAATTTGAGAACACACTGAAACAGTTCTGGCTCTTTTCTTTTGCCGTTCATGCAACTTCACCAATACCCCTTGATGATTAGATCTTCTGGTGGTACACTGCAAAGCATTCCTGACTGGCATTCAAGCACAAGAAAACATTGGATTTTTGGCATTTCCATCTTGAGACGCCCTTTGGACAGTAATTGCATCGGCCTCGCTTGTCACAGTGAAGTGGCCAATGCCCAAAGCAGTCATATCGCACATCTGGCTGTGGTTTCTTTGGTGGTGGTGAAGAGCTGGATGATGGTCGGCCAACTTTGGATGCTGGCTTGTTGACTTGTTTCAAGCTATGCGCAACTGCCAGGCAGAATCTTTTGAGTGTGATTGGTTTCTGGTTTAGTTGTCCACATTCCCTCTTGTAGACCAGCCAGGAATTTGCAATGGACAGATCAAGCATGTAACCAAAGAGTGGCAGGTACCATCTTGTAGACTTGGCTGGAGTCTTGTACAGGTGTACCAGCATGTCAGAGAGATCTATCACTCCCATATGCTCATTGTATGCAGGGATGAGTGATGGGCATGGGATCATAACTTTCGCCTTGGACTCTTTGCTCCAGCGTTTGACAGTTGAAAGTGGCATGATCCCAGAAGCATTACTTAGCAGGTTCACACATTTGTTGTCAAACCATTTAACTGCGATCACACCTTCAGCAGACCTGTAGTCAAAAGCTCCACGCCCTCTCTTCATCAGCTCTTTGTCTGTCATCAAAGTGGCTCCACCTGTGCGATTTGGTCGAACAGTGCCAATGCAAATCCAAATTTAAACATGTCATATTTACATGTATAGATCATTAAATTATTTATATTCAATAGTAAATAGTCAATTTCATATGTTAAAACAACAGTTCTAAACATTAGCTAAGTTTTGCTACTCTTACCATCAATTGACAAATCAACCGTTTGGTTGAGCATGTTTTTAAAAAAATATTATGGATTTATTACAGCTATTTTCTGGTATCAAATGACATAATCATGTTCAGTAAAGACTCTGAGATGTTTATACTGAAGAAAAATGTACTTACCTTTAAAATTTTTAGCCAAAACAGTCCATGTGTCCAGAGTGATTTTTTGCTTTCTGATTTCCTGGTTGGAGGGTGGCAGATGAGGCCTGCCATATCCTGACACAGTGCCATCTAGTGTTTTTTTTTTAGGATAACATAACTCAACCAAGTGGTAGAGATGGCTCAATAAGGTTGAGTTAAGCTAAGTACTCCAGTTCATTATATATAGTCTCTCAAAATATGCTAAACCAAATGGTTGAGCAGGCAGTCAAATTCTTTTGAACTTTCCATAACTCATTATTTATAAACATAATATAGTGTATTGTATAGTGTAATGTGTAAATTCAATGCTAATTTCTAACTCTGTTAAATTTACTAAATTCTGTTTTCATGAAGACCTGGATGCTAAATGTAATTGTGACACTTTGTAAAACAGAAATGGTAAAATGGTAAATGGCCTGTATTTATATAGCGCTTTACTAGTCCCTAAGGACCCCAAAGCGCTTTACATATCCAGTCATCCACCCATTCACACACACATTCACACACTGGTGACGGCAAGCTACATTGTAGCCACAGCCACCCTGGGGCGCACTGACAGAGGCGAGGCTGCCAAACACTGGCGCCACCGGGCCCTCTGACCACCACCAGTAGGCAACGGGTGAAGTGTCTTGCCCAAGGACACAACGACCGAGACTGTCCAAGCCGGGGCTCAGAACACCCATTTTATTAAAGGTGAAATAATTTAGACAGTTTTTGACTCTCAGTGATGCTGCAGTGTTCATTTGACTTTGAGACCTGAAGCGGACAGAGTTTTGGACCCGTGCTAAGACATTTTTTCACAGATTTTTGAGCACTGTGTACCACATAAAATTGGTTCAAGGTCAGTATGCATAGCCAGAATTCATACATAAGGTGCACTGTTGATTTTTGTGAAAATTAGAGGATTTAAAGTGCACCTTTATAATCCAAAAAATACAGTAATGTAATGGTCTTCTAACAGGTATCATTCAGAAAGCATTAAATTGACTGTAGATCGTGCAAAATACAGCAGCTAGACATCTTCTAAAGACTAAGAAAAATTTACATATTGCATTAGAATTGATTTTAAGATTTTACTAATTACCTGTCCTTCATGGCCTGGGCTCAGAATATATACTAGAAGTGCTTCTCCTGTACCAGCAAGCACTTTGGTTATGGAAAGTTATATACAAATAATAATAATAATAATAATAATAATAATAATAATAATAATAATAATAATAATAATAATGATATATTATTATTATTTTATCTACACTACTAAGTCTACCCACCTCTGTATGAGGTATGATGTATGATGACAGATCACACAGACAAAAATATCAACTGATAAAGTTTGGTGAAGTTGTTTACATGTTCTTGAAGAACTTAATGAGTCCCATTGAGAATGGGAAGTTGTCTGATAAAACAAAGCCACAGAGCCAATTACTTCTTAGTTCGGTGCTGGAAAAGTATTACTACAATACTGTTACGGCCCTGGGTCTCGGAGAGAGTGAGACTACCCTTTTGTGCTTGTGCAAATCTAAGTGTGCCAGGACTCGTGGATGACTGGCTGCTGGGAGTCCTGTGCCAGCCTTCTTACCCCTATCTTCCCTGCTTAGCCTCTGTGTCCTTGTCTTGTCTCGTGTGCATTACTTTCCCTGGAACAGTCGCTCACTGTCGTTCTCTAAACCTAAAAGAGAATTATGGATTTGATCAACTGGTCTCTGAATGCTATTGACACCCTTTTCTCAACGAGAAGTCTGGGCTCAGGAGAGCCTGAGTACCCTGGAGGGACTTTCCCTGCCGGATACACGATGGACGGGTGGCAGAACTGGAGGGTCATGTGCCTGTCGATCAAGGACGCTGAAGATATCTACCTATTCGGAACCATGATAACAGGGTTCTTGCTGATCGGAGCTGGCTTGGCCCTGGTTTATCGGAGAAATAAGAGAGCAGAACCGGCTGTTCAAACCCCCCCAAGGCTGCCCGCTGGAATTGAAACGATGGGACGAGGCGCGACCTCTCACAATGAACGCAGCATGGTTAACACCTTGGAGACGCTTACAGCTGCTGTGAAGGCTCAAAACAACACCATTGAGCGTATGGGGGGATACATCAGAGAGAGGCCTGCTCAAAATGAGACCCTTGAGCGAAAGTTGGAACACATCGCGGAACGGATCACTGCAGTTGTGGGGTCTCAGAATCAAAAGAATGATAACACCATGGAACAGAAGTTTGATACCATCATGGGGAGGCTCGCGACTCTCCAACGGGAGATTGAGAGACCAGCGTCAGAGTGTTAAAGAGCAACTTGACATTCTCCTGGGCTGCTCGCATGAAAAAATCAACAAAATCAACATCAAAATGCGGACACCACCACGGCGCCAGCTGCAGGCCCAAGGCTGGAGCCGAACAATCACTCCCTGATAACGACTGTGTGATGACTATTCTTCCCATCCCATGCAAGGACACCTGGATTGGCTGGAGGACTGTTTACTTAGCCTGATAGGGCGAAGGACACTGTCTCTGCTGAACTATGGACACGCACACACATACACTTACACTGATAAGCACTCACCCATCCCCCCTCCCCTTCCAGCGCCTTCGATGCTTACCTCCCCCATGATTTGGACATCGGGTCAGCTGGCGGCGCAGTCGAAAGATTGCAGCAGTCCCAGATCAGATGTGCACACTGTGTTTATTGTGTTATGATATCCCCTACCCAACCCTGTGGCTTGTCATGTCTTTCATAATGTTGTGCTGTGGCCATTCATGTGCTTTTTTTTCTGCAGAGTTTTTTTTGTTTCCTGTTCTCGTGCTGTCCTACCATGGAAGCACAGCATGAGTGGAGGTCTCTTGTTTTCCTCTTGTACCCTCCCGTTGTTGTGTACATTTCAGTGTTCTTTTCTGTAACGCTACCAATCTCCGACTTGTAACCCCATGTGATGTCTGTGTTATGTGTGTAAGGTCGGGGGGTCCCATTTCACTGCAGGGCAACCTGCTTGTGACAAATAAAGCTGATTCTGATTCTGATTATGCAGATCACAGTGTGCCAGACCTCGCGGACGATTTGCTGCCTGGCGATCCCATGACCCCTCCATGACCAATTGACTGGCTGATTGTCTGCACCTGGGAGTATAAAAGGCTGAAGATCCTTCACACTAGGGGGAACTGCTGCTTTGAAGTGAACATGCAGTGTCCTTCTCGTCTGCTCTGCATGTGAATCTTGTTTGTTAAACCTCTTTGCTGTGTTGCTCTTTGTTTA
Organism: Mchenga conophoros; assembly: GCF_057382185.1. Lineage (NCBI taxonomy): Eukaryota > Metazoa > Chordata > Actinopteri > Cichliformes > Cichlidae > Mchenga > Mchenga conophoros. The sequence continues at coordinate 9,714,256 of NC_140541.1, forward strand.
AACCTGATATACAGCTGAACTTAGTTTCATTAGAGTTTTGTGATGCTGGCTTGCCTTAGTTACCCTTAGCTTTTATTGTGTGTACTGCCAGCCTGCTTTAGTTAACCCTTAGCTTTTACGCGTGACTGTTTCGTTTGTTCTTTATGTAATAATTATATGCCCAGTGGTCTGTTGAACAGCCCTGTCGGTAGTGATGGCCAAATGAAGCTTTCTGAAGCACTGAGGCTTGTATTGAAAAACGGTTCATTACTCGAAGCGCATACTGAGAGACACCGAAGGGTCTCAGACCTTAATCCTTTCTAGTGCTTTACCTTTCTCAGCAGACAGTGCATGCGGCTTTAATGTTGTGCTGCGTGGAATAGAGATGGGTTATGCTCCCAGACCCGTTCACCAGGTCTATATCAAATCAGAACTCGTTACGGGATTTTTCCCTGTCGCAGTATGTCCGTCCTTACCAATAGAGGGGGTGGCCATGTTGCTAGGAAATGATATTACGGGCGAATTAGTGCGTCCTAGTCTGGAGGTGCTGGATAAGCCCTTCAGTTCTAATGCCCCAGATATTTCTGTGACCCCAAAGCTGTACCCAGCCTGTGTGGTTACTCGTGCCCAAGCCCGTAAAGATGGTGACGTTACCCTCGCTGATTCTGTGTTGATGTCCTCATTTTCTGAGGAGGGTGCCACGTTACCTGACGACAACAATGTTTTGTCTTCCCCAGACTTGGTAAACCCTGAGGAGCCTAGTCCATCTGTAAAAGAAATACCACTGCCTTTAACCAGAGAAAATCTGTCGGCGGCCCAGTTGGCTGATGAATCGTTGCAGCGATGTTTTAAGCATGTGGTAAGTGCTGAGCAAGCTAAGAATGAGCAACAAGCCTTTTTCATAGAACAAGCTGTGCTAATACGTCAATGGTTTCCATTGGGTGCTAGGAGTGTGGACTGGAGTAAGGTTAAGCAGATTGTCATACCCACGCTGTATCGGTCAAAGATCCTGGCGCTTGCTCGTGAAAGCCAGTGGTCAGGACATTTAGGCATCAAAAAAACGTATCAGTTACTATTAAAACACTTCTTCTGGCCTGGCATGAAACGTGATGTGGCTGCTTTCTGCCGTAGTTGCCATATGTGTCAACTTGAGGGTAAACCAAATCAGGTTATACCCCCTGCACCATTATGTCCCATCCAAGTAGTCGATCAACCATTTGATCACGTCATAGTAGACTAAGTAGGTCCACTACCAAGAACAACGTCAGGAAACCAATATTTACTCACCATTATGTGTGCTGCTACACGTTTCCCTGAGGCTATTCCACTGCACAAATTACGGCAAGGTCTGTTGTGAGAGCCCTTACTAAGTTTTTTCTACATTCGGACTGCCTAAAGTTGTCATAAAAGATCAAGGTTCTAACTTTCAATCTAAATTATTCAAGCAAGTAGCTAAAAACCTACAAATCAAACAGGTTGTGTCTTCTGCCTATCACCCAGAATCCCAAGGAGCTTTAGAGCGGTGGCATCAAACCTTAAAAGCCATGCTCCGCAAGTATTGCTTAGAGGCCAAAGTGGATTGGGATGAAGGGATTCCCTTTGTGTTGTTTGCTGCTCGCGAAGCTGTCCAAGAGTCACTCGGGTTCAGTCCCTCTGAACTAGTGTTTGGCCACACGCCTCGTGGCCCGCTTAAATCAATGAAAGAGAAATTTGATCCAGGAAGGGAGCCCTAGAGTGGTAGTGACCAAGTATGTGCAGGATTTCTGTGAGCGTTTGAGTCAGGCTAATTCTCTGGCTAAGCAGCACCTCACTGTTTCACAAGGAAAAATGAAACACGCTTATGATAAGGCTGCTGTCAAACGACAATTCCAGACAGGAGATGAAGTACTTGTCCTCTTCCCTGTCCCCGGATCATCTCTTTCTGCTGAGTTTGAGGGGCCTTATGAGGTACACGAACAAGTAGGAGAAACTGATTACATAATCAGCACGCCGAATCGAAGACGCAAAACCTGTGTTTGCCATATAATCATGTTAAAGTTATACCACTCCCGACCCTAACCAAAACCCACTGGGAGCTGTGCTCCTGTGGCCGTCTTCAGTCACTCAGAGGTAGAAAGCACAGACGAGGCTGATGGTTTAAAACTGAATGACTCCAGTGGTTCTAAGCCCCGCTTGCCTTACTCTGAAGTGTTAAAATCATTCCGAGCAACAAGAAGACATAGCTAATTTGGTCCATGAGTACCCCTGTTTATTTGGCGATGCTTGCTGCTGCAAGAGTACAATTTGGAGATTTGGCATATAAAAGGATCAGAAAATGTACTAGCTGATGGCCTCTCCCGGTTGTGAGTATGACTTGTTTTGTTGTCTGTCATGAATATTGAAATCTGTATATACAAAACGTAGTCTTGTATTTTAAGGGGAGTGGTGTTACGGCCCTGGGCCTTGGAGAGAGTGAGACTACCCTTTTGTGCTTATGCAAATCTAAGTGTGCCAGGACTCGTGGATGACTGGCTGCTGGGAGTCCTGTGCCAGCCTTCTTTTATGCAGATCACAGTGTGCCAGACCTCGCGGATGATTTGCTGCCTGGCGATCCCATGACCCCTCCATGACCAATTGACTGGCTGATTGTCTGCACCTGGGAGTATAAAAGGCTGAAGATCCTTCACACTAGGGGGAACTGCTGCTCTGAAGTGAATATGCAGTGTCCTTCTCGTCTGCTCTGCATGTGAATCTTGTTTGTTAAACCTCTTTGCTGTGTTGCTCTTTGTTTAAACCTGATATACAGCTGAACTTAGTTTCATTAGAGTTTTGTGATGCTGGCTTGCCTTAGTTACCCTTAGCTTTTATTTTGTGTGCTGCCAGCCTGCTTTAGTTAACCCTTAGCTTTTACGCGTGACTGTTTCGTTTGTTCTTTATGTAATAATTATATGCCCAGTGGTCTGTTGAACAGCCCTGTCGGTTTTCTGTTTAAAGTTTGAAATTAAAACTTTTTACTTTACTCAGTTTGTGTGGGGGGCTTGTTTATGTTACTCCTCCCCTGACGCCTAACAGAGTGGGTTGTAACAAATACATTAAGACTTGTCTTTTCATTTGTTTTTTAATGAATACCATTTATGTCATCTAGTTGTATAGTAAATAACATTTTTGTTAATTGAATGGATGTTGAATTAAATGTAACATTGTTAACTCTAGGTGGGTTTGCAGAATTGCACAAATACAGGTATCTTTATTTTGTGATCATATTTACACTTTATATTCTGATACTCTGCTTTAATTCCACTATAGTTTTCCTTATCTGGACTCACAAAAACCTTCACGAGCCAATGTACATTTTTATTGCAGCTTTGTTAATCAACTCTGTTCTTTACAGCATGATTATCTATCCAAAGCTCTTATCTGATGTTTTGTCTGAAAAACAGATGATATCATATCCACTCTGTCTTTTCCAAGGTTTATCATATTACACCTTGGTTGGTTCAGAATTTTTACTGTTGGCAGCAATGGCATATGACAGGTATGTGTCTATATGTAAACCCCTGCAATATCCAGTTATTATGAATAGAATAACTATTTATGTATGTCTGATTTTAGCTTGGCTTATACCTGCTTTTGAAACCTCAGTGATGGGTGTGTTGTATTCGAATGTCAAACTCTGTAGCTTTTCTCTGACAGGAATTTTTTGTAATAATTCACTTTACAAGCTTCAGTGTGTGCCCTCGGTCGCAATATCTATATATGGTGTGATCATGTTGATAAGAATTGCCCTTCTACCTTTGCTTTTCATACTTTTTACATACATCAGGATTATTAGAATATCTTACCATTGTTGTAGAGAAGTGAGGAAAAAAGCTGTAAAGACATGTTTACCCCACCTGCTGGTGTTAACCAACTTTTCCTGTTTTATTTTCTTTGATATAATTATAGTTCGACTGGATTCTGATCTATCCAAAACTCTTCGTTTGACATTGACGTTTCAGTCAATTGTATTCCATCCTCTTTTAAATCCAATCATATATGGACTCAAAATGAATGAAATTTTCAAACATATCAAAATATTGTTGTCAAGTTTAATAACACTGGTATTACTGCCCTATTATCAAATGTATGGCATATAATTTTAAATTGTAATGCAAACTAGACAATGGAGTACCTTTTCTCCGATTTTACATACTAGACAGAGGAAAAGAGATCAAATTTATAGAAATGTCATGACATTTATGTAAATGTTCATTTCTGTTCTTCTATTGATGACAACATAATGGTCATAAAACAAAGACAAACAATTTCTTAAACTGTTTCTGGTAATGTTTAAATTCTAAACATCTCATATGCCTGCATTTCACATTTCCCCTTCTTTATTGTCATAGATTATTATTTACTATTGTATATTCACATAAAAATAATTTAGTAGAATGAATCAATTAGTAGAAGTCTCTCTTTGATGCTGACAAGCATGTGAATATTCATCACAGTGTCTTCTGTTTTCTCAGTTATATATATATATATATATATATATATATATATATTAGTTTTTTTTAATGAAAAATTCTTTTGAACTTTCCATAACTCATTATTTATAAACATAATATAGTGTAATGTGTAAATTCAATGCTAATTTCTAACTCTGTTAAATTTACTAAATTCTGTTTTCATGAATACCTGGATGTTAAATGTAATTGTTACACTTTGTAAAACAGAACACCCATTTTATTAAAGGTGAAATAATTTATACAGTTTTTAACTCTCAGTGATGCTGCAGTGTTCATTTGACTTTGAGACCTGAAGTTGTAACCTGCAGCAATGTTAAAGATGATCTACAGGGCTTCAAACATTCAGGAATTATAGTCACCATATAATTCACTTTTCATGGTAAACATTCATTAGATCCATCAGATATAAAGTCATTGTTGGAGCAATACACAAACGCTTATCAGAAACCGAACAAAGTGCAAATAATTTCAATAACATGTAAACACAAGGACTCAGTCCACGAATAGGAGTATTAGAATAGATGTGCTTAATCCCGCTTGTATCATAGGCCTACTAGTACAAGTGGAAATACACTAAAAATTACCTCCAAGTATTCAATACTGAGTACAGTTGAACCCCGACTTACGAAATTAATTCGTTCCCGAGGGTCTTTCAGAAGTCGAAAATTTTCGTAAGTCGAAGCACCCATCGCGCCTTTTGAGTGAATGGTAGGCTATAGGCTAATTGCTAACTGCAACAACAATACGTCGTTCAAGTGGAACAGCGAAGCTCAAGTACGAAAGCCAAGGGGGTTGTCACATGATTTGGAAGGCATTGTGGGCATTGTAGGCATTCTGGGCTCAGCCAATCAGAGACAGTGGATTTTGTTACACGGGCATTTTGCCATAACACGGGCAGAAATATTGCCGTTAAGTGCCGTCGTAACTTGAATTTTTCGTTAAATGGGGTATTCCTAAGTCGGGGTTCCACTGTATTGTAAAACAAATGATTGACATCAAAAAATTAAGCAGGAAGCAGCATAAAGTCTGCTTACAATTATCTCTCATAAACTTATTTTCAGCTGTTTTAACCATTTACAGCTTTTCACATGTTAATGACTTGGTTAACGATCTAACTAGCATATCAACAGTGCGTTTCAGAGACACCCAACAACTGTACCCACACTCCGCACATCACGTGTCTGATTAGCCACATTTAGCTTACCGCCGTCGAGTGGATGCTCAGCATTTACATGAAGCCACAGCTCAGTAAACCTTCTGGTTTCACTCTGTCCTCTACGACAAGTACAAAATTATACTTTGTGAACATTATCAGTTTGGATGGCATTTTAACTCGTTAGAGATTAATTTCTTCAGCTTACCGATAACAAAGTTTTAGCCCGCCTGCTCTGTTCGGCTGTAGAAGCAAGAGACCATGAGGCCGCACCTTGACCACCTGGTCAGCTGGACTGGGACAAAAAATCGGTCAGGGCATTTTGCCTAGAGAGTGGCCACAAGGTATTATAGGAAAAACCATAAAACCTTTGGATGACAACAAATGCTGTTGTGACAGTGATGTACACTGTCTTGTTGGTATATATGTATGAGTTCTAAACAGTTTACATCACATGACAACTTAAGGACATCTTCTGGTTTCATCTTCATGTTTCCCTCTCAACAGATATCAAAACCAACATCATGAGCACAAGAAATGACAACATCAAAGAACGCAAGTATGGCGAAGCTCGCGGCTCTCCAACAGGAGATTGAGAGACCAGTGTTGGACTGTAGAACTGCTTTGAAATTCATATGAGCTGTTCGCACTAAAGTAAAAAGCACCATCACTTCATGCGGATAGCCCCTTTGGCGCCAGCTGCAAGGCTGGAGCCGAACAAAAACACCCTGATAACGACTGTGTTTAGTCTGTTCCTTCCCACTCCATACAAGGCCACCTGGGTTGGCTGGTAGACTGTTTACTTAGCCTGGCAGGGCGAACTATGGACACGCACACACACACACTTATCCCCCTCCCTTTCCAAACGCCTTCGATGCTTGTTTCCTGCGGGGGAACACGGCGGGTCTGTGTGACGCGCTGGAAGGGTAGCGCTGTGCAGGGCGGCTGCTGTGTTCGCTTCGGATTACTCCTCACCAGTGTTGGTCATGTTACTTGAAAAAAGTAATCAGTAACTAATTACTGATTACTTCCCCAAAACAGTAATCCCATTACTTTACTGATTACTTATTTTCAAAAGTAATTAATTACTTAGTTACTTTTTAAAAACACGATTTACAACCTGAATAGGTGATAAAGCGATAGATCTTTCAGTCCAATTCTACTTTTTCTACATAATCCATCATACAAAATGTAATCAAATGGAAAAGTCTCTTTTTAAAACTTGTTTTATTAGTTTTAATCTTTTAACTTTATGCATCAAGCAAAAATTTTATTATATGCAACATTCTCTGACTGGAAGAAATTTGTTTAATATTTAAACCTATTTTCTGCACATTCCAGCACATAAAATATTTTTGTGTGTTTACACTCACTCTTTCAAATAGATGCAAGTAAAACACAGCAGAAAATAAATAAAGTCAGAGACTCAGCGGTCCTGTTGCTCTATTTTCACCTGTAAAGCAGGAGTAGGGTAGGCGGAGGTTTACCCTGGTGCAGGTGTGCTGCAGCGGTCAGTGGAAGAATCCGCGAGTTTCTCTGTGAGTTTCCCATTACGTCGTAGCGCACTTGGTGCTTGCTTGGAAGTTTAGAGGTTTTTTTCGCTGTAAAAAGAAGTTTTCTTCCCACGCACAACGGACACTAATGTTTTTGTCACTTTTTATGGAATCAAACTTAAAGTAAGGTCAGTACTTCCACGCTTTAAACGCTGCATGCTCATACTCTCTCCCACACTCGATATATTATCCATTGATCTGCACACAGCTGTTGTCACGAACGTCCACTCGCTTACGTCACTGTCATGAGACATTCTCGCAAAAAAATCACGGTTTTAGTAACGCAGTAACGCAGCATTCCTACGGGAAAGTAACGGTAATCTAATTACCGTTTTTGCAATAGTAATCCCTTACTTTACTCGTTACTTGAAAAAAGTTATCGGATTACAGTAACGCGTTACTGCCCATCTCTGGTAGTAACAACCCCCTAAGCACCCTGATTTTGAATGACCAGTAGTAAAACTGTAGCAATGTTGATGGCCTTTTCCCATTCCAAATAAATTTAGACACCACAGAGTGTATATTCTTAAAGCAAGACAGAGGAGGGAGAAGTGGCAACATGAATAAAAGGAAATTAAGACATGACAGTATGTTCATTTTGACTATGTTGAGGCCCTAGTCTTAGTGTGGGGCAGGTCAACGCTGCAGTGATCTGAGTGATCAGATATCAAGATTGGCTGAATACAAATTAGTGACGTGTCGGTCACAAACGAAATGGCACAAAAATGGCTCTTAGAGCCAACTCTTTGAAGTGAACAACGCGAGCCGGCTCCTTACTCACCAGGGGGCAGCTTTGTGTAGCCAAATGTTAAAGTCATGAATTCGCCTTAAGGGGCCATGTTGATATTATGAAGTAAATTGCATCATACAGTTTGAAGTACCTTTTTTCATTCTTCTAAGGCATATGCGAGTGCGCATGTACACACACACACACACACACACACACACACACACACACACACACACACACACACAAGAATGAATGAAAATATGAATATTTTGATTTCTTAAATGTCACAGTTGTACAGTAATAACTCCGATAGTGTTATCAGTTCATCAGTGGCAAACGGGGAAAGGAGAAGAAAGTAGTTGCGAAACAAATACATCAAAAGAGTATTGATTATTAATCGCGAAGCTCTGAGAGCTTGGTAATATTCTACTTTGCTATGCATGTGTTTGAGGAGATTTTACAGGCAGAGATCCTTAACGTCACTGTATCCACAGAATGGCCTACAGGTAAGACTTAATCACACAAGGAGAAAAATGAAAATGAAAGCCGTTGACTCAATGGAATGCATAGAATGCTAAGAGCCTTCAATTCAGTGGGGATGTGGCGAACATGTCATGGTCCTGAGTCTGAGGACTCGGTGTTTTGTGTTTCTTTATATTCTTCTATATTCTTGTTTATTCTGCCTTGTCTTTTGTTTAGGTTTGCTATGTGTTAGTGTGTTTGTTTCATGCCTGCCTGTGTTCCCTCTGTCTGTCCATGGTGTCACTGTGTCTGCTCGTGAGTCTGCCTGCCAAGTTCAGTGTCCTGTCTGGTTCTCTGTGTCTGTTAGTTTCCTGTTTTATTCTGAAAGTTCATGTCTCATGTCAATGTGTTTAGTTTTACCTCTCTCCTGTCTCGTTAGCCTAATTTCTCCCAGCTGTGTCTCCCTCCTGTTGTCCATTTCCTAATTACTCCCCTGTGTATTTAAGCCCTGTGTTTTCCTGTGCTCCCTGTCTTGTCGTACCCTCAACTTGCTGTGTGTTCATGACTTCCAGGCCTCCTGCACCTCAGTTAGAGTTTTGTTTGCTTTTGTGAGTTTTATTTTATGTTGAAGTTTTGTTCCAGCAATAAAGCTGCATTTTCAGTTTAAACCTCGTTTCCTAAGAGTCCTGCATTTTGGGTTCACCACTCCTGCCTGCCTGCCACACAGCCAACCATGACAGAACAACACTAAAGGCCAACTTCAAGCTAGAGCAAGTTTTGAATAGTCAGTTGAATGGGAAGAACAACATCTGGCCACTCAACACCTGCACCCTGCCGGCAGTGATGGGGCGTAATGGAATAATTGTACGGGCGTTACATATTTAAGATACAAAATATGAGTAACTGTATTCCATTACAGTTACCGTTTTAAAAGGTGGTATTCAGAATACAGTTACCTTATTGAAATAAATGGATTACACGGCGGTCTTTCCCTGTTTCATATATTAGGCTATGCCCTCTCTATTTTTGGTAATTCCACGCCAGTGGAAACCCAAAGAAAGCACGCATTAAGAGGCTCTAATGCCTGTGTCTGAATCTCGCGCCCCATGTCACCTGTACTTGCGGCCGCCTAATAACTTGAAGAAATATTTTTAAAAATTATTATTCAAAATAATTTATTATGAAGGCAATAGGCAGAGTGTTGCAGAAGAAAGTAGCCTCATGGGCAGTGTAGTCTGTGCTGCAGGGAGAATGGACTGCAATACCTGTTATGTTTCTGTGAGCGCGAGGAGGGAGAAGAAGGAGAGTCGAAAAGTACGAGTTGTCACTGACCACTGATGGAAGATGGAAGCATGTGAATATAATAATAACCACTGCCACCAAAAGGTTTTCCTCTTAGACGAGGAAGAAAGCCCCGGGACGTGAATTCGGGTGCGGGCAGGTGTTTATAGTCTGGTCCACGGCGGTGGGATTCAGTCTGACGATCCGAACCACCAGTGAGACATCTGAGGGTGAGAAACATTATTTTGGTATATAAAACCACCGCAAAGGTTTAATGAAACGCGTAAAATAGGTTAGAAGTAGCCGCAATTACGCCGTAACGAACCAAATTAGATTTAGGTTTTAGAGGTAGTCGTAATTACTTCGTAACAAATTGTAGAAGGGCGCAAATGTCTATGTGTATTTGTCTGGAAGTAAGTTGATTTTACAGCACAATATGCTGCTGAACTACTTCCATTTTTTGTTTTCTTTGCTTGAGGCTCACGTACTGGTGACAAAGGACAACGGTTGAGTTTTATCTCATAAAACTGATACCGCTTCATTTTTTAGAAGTGAAGTAGAAGGGAGTATCAGCAACCACTCTGAAGTCAAGCGTGCCAGTGACGGCCCAGCAAAATCTTTGAAAATGGGAAATAAACAAGTAAAATTAACACCTGATGAGAAATGTTTAGAAAAACAATAAGCTGGAGCAGGAATAATCCAAAAGAAAGGGAGAGGAATGCATATTGGAAGAGCAAGAGGTAAAGGCAGACTTAGATACACACCAAACAGTAATTTTAGCGCTGCATGCTGGGAGTGTGGAAAAAAGGGACATTTTGCACGTGACTGTAAGAAACAAAGAAGACAGTGACTCAGAACAGGATAGCAGCTCAGGTGAAGAGAGCAGTTCAGACTAGGAAGAACATAATAATCCCTCACCAAGTGAAAATTAGAGATCAAAGTGGTTTAAAGTAGTTTAAAAAGGGCTGGAAACAGATCCGACTGAATAAATATAAATACACGAGGTATAAAGTAAAATAAACAGAAGGCTAAATTAAATTAGGGTGATATGTTGGATCACCCAGGAATTTGTATGTGTCGACCACATCAATATCCAAACTATGGATGTTCACTGGTGCGATGGATGGTGGTTGGTTGAATTCACACCAGATGATGAAGTCGGTGATGATTTTCCTATACTCTAGATCGTTCCCCTCAGACATCCATCAATGACTGTATCATCAGAGAATTTCTGGAGGTGGCCGTTAGGAAGGGAGAAAAAAAAAACATGAATCTCACAGTGCTTCCAGTACTCTCCAGGTGTGACAGTGATCTGTGCAGGAGGTACATGACTGCATCATTCACCCCAATACTAGGATAGTAAGTGACCAGCAGGGGATCCAGCAGTTTACTCACCAGAGTTGTGAGATGTTTGAGAATTAACCTCTCCAGGTTCTTCAAGGTATACTTCAGGGTATGATGTAAATACTGGGCAGTGGTTCTTTTTTTTCTGGAGAGACTTCTTTAGTCTGTTTGTATTCTGACTCTGTAGTAGGGCTGAACGATATATCGCATTTGCGATAATATCGCGACATGATCAAGTGCAATTTTCTAACCGCAAAGGCTGCGATTATACTCTGGACATGTCCAAATTCATGGGCTGCATCCTCCTGAGGCCGCATTTGTAGACCGATTACGTCACAGCGACGCGCCGAAGGCTGTCCAAATTACTACCATATCCCAGAATTCATAGCGCGGCCCAGCCAAACTCCAGTTTCCAGCAATGGCGGCCGCTACTAAGTTTTAAAATTACTCATACTAATCTTTCTGGGTCACAAAATAAACTTTTAACATATTTTCAGGCGAGAAAGTAGTTGTGTAAACATCAAATATCTGCTCGGTTTATCAAGATATCCCATATTTGCAAAAGTGCTTCGACGTTTTCAGAGGCGTCTGCTACCCACCAGCTCGACAGCTAGCCGGGAGCTCGAGGGTTACTGATGCGGCCGAGAACGGCACAACTCCCGGCACATCATTTTCAGATCACCGCGGAGTTTCGCTGCTCGGGTTAAACGTAATATATAAGTCACTTAGACAACCTAAAAATGTTATTGTTGGGCTTTTTTCAGTGTTTTGTTTGTTCGTGAGTAAATCGGTTTGGCTGAGATTAAAGTTATTAGATTAGATAAAATAAAACTTTATTAATCCCCCGGGTGGGTTCCTCCTTGGTTTTCACACAGCTGACTAAACGTCAAACAGAAAACTTATTAAACAGAAGTATGAGACAGTCGAGAATTTACACCAGTGTCTGGTTATATTTTAGATAGCAAGAAGCAGACGGCCGAGTTTATTAAACTCCACGGAGACAGCGGTGACGCTAATCAGAACTAGACCGTCCAATTTCACGCCTTTAAACTTTAAAGGCGTGTTTGTGTGTGTGTTTATACAATTGCTATTATGTTTGCACTTTATGTGTAATGTTACTGACTGCAGAGATCAGTAAGATGTGTGTATTTTTTATTTATTAGTTTTATTTACCGGTCAATTTACCGGTCGATCTACGTCCCTACCCTCACCTATGGCCACGAGCTGTGGGTAGTGACCGAAAGAACGAGATCGCGGATACAAGCGGCAGAAATGAGCTTCCTCCGAAGGGTGGCTGGCCTCTCCCTTAGAGATAGGGTGAGAAGTTCGGCCATCCGGGAGGGGCTCAGAGTAGAGCAGCTGCTGCTCCACATCGAAAGGAGCCAGCTGAGGTGGTTCGGGCATCTGACAAGGATGCCCCCTGGGCGCCTCCTGGGTGAGGTGTTCCAGGCATGTCCCACCGGGAGGAGGCCCCCGGGCAGACCCAGGACACGCTGGAGAGATTATATCTCTCGGCTGGCCTGGGAACGCCTTGGTATTCCCCCGGATAAGCTGGAGGAGGTGGCTGGGGAGAGGGAGGTCTGGGCCTCTTTGCTTAGGCTGCTGCCCCCGCGACCCGGCCCCGGACAAAGCGGATGAAAATGGATGGATGGATGGATAGTTTTATTTATTTAATATTATTTTTTAATTGAATGACTGTCTAGTAGTTCACAGATGTCGAAAAACTGAGTGTGGTAAAGCCACTGATTTTTTTTATGTATATTTCTGCAATCTGCACATTGTACTGACTTTCATTTTAATGTTTACACCAGGGTTCCTTGTCAGCACTTTATGCTCAGATGTTTGTAAGCTAAAAATAAACTATTGTGTATGTTCAAATATACTGTTGTGATTGAAGAAGTTAAATAAAAATGTCAGTCATCAATTCATGCATCACCTCATGTCATCATAACAGAGGTCTGTCTTCCAGGAAAGAACAGTTTAAAATTAATGTAATATAGTATTGGCCATACTATATGATGTATTGCTTGTCTTTGTTTAAAATACAGAAGACAAAGACCTTAAAAAATAATCGCATATCGCATCGCAATCGCAATATTGGGGCAAAAAATCGCAATTAGATTATTTTCCATAATCGTTCAGCCCTACTCTGTAGCCCTGCTTCTGTTTCCTTGTCTCTAATAATGTTGGTCACTTTCATAAGTTATGTCAGAGTTTGATCCACCATGTGATATAATTTAGAAAATATCTAATTAGCAATGGCTTTCAATAACCTGGAATTAAAAAACAACAACAACGAAAAAAACAACAACACTGCAGAACACTGTCAGTTATGGACTGATGTCTACAGCACCAGGACCTCAACATTAATGGTTTAGGATACCCTTCAAGAAGCCTGGAGAACTATTCCTGAAGACTATTTAAAGACATTCAGTAAAATTTGCTCAAAAGAGTTTAAGCTGTGTTGAACACATATTGACTTTCAAGCTTGTTAGAATTGCATTCAGTATTTTTTTGCCTTCAATTCATCATTCAACATAATCAAGGGTTTAAAGTGCACCTTTATAATCCAAAAAATACAGTAATGTAATGGTCTTCTAACAGGTATCATTCAGAAAGCATTAAATTGACTGTAGATCGTGCAAAATACAGCAGCTAGACATCTTCTAAAGACTAAGAAAAATTTACATATTGCATTAGAATTGATTTTAAGATTTTACTAATTACCTGTCCTTCATGGCCTGGGCTCAGAATATATACTAGAAGTGCTTCTCCTGTACTAGCAAGCACTTTGGTTATAGAAAGTTATACACAAATAATAATAATAATAATGATATTTTATTATTATTTTATCTACACTACTAAGTCTACTCACCTCTCTATGAGGTATGCTGTACGATGATAGATCACACAGACAAAAATATCAACTGATAAAGTTTGGTGAAATTGTTTACATGTTCTTGAAGAACTTAATGAGTCCCATTGAGAATGGGAAATTGTCTGATAAAACAAAGCCACAGAGCCAATTACTTCTTAGTTCGGTGCTGGAAAAGCATTACTACAATACATTAAGACTTGTCTTTTCATTTGATTTTTAATGAATACCATTTATGTCATCTAGTTGTATAGTAAATAACATTTTTGTTCATTAAATGGATATTGAATTAAATGTAACATTGCTAACTCTAGGTGGGTTTGCAGAATTGCACAAATACAGATATCTTTATTTTGTGATCATATTTACACTTTATATTCTGATACTCTGCTTTAATTCCACTATAGTTTTCCTTATCTGGACTCACAAAAACCTTCACGAGCCAATGTACATTTTTATTGCAGCTTTGTTAATCAACTCTGTTCTTTACAGCATGATTATCTATCCAAAGCTCTTATCTGATGTTTTGTCTGAAAAACAGATGATATCATATCCACTCTGTCTTTTCCAAGGTTTATCATATTACACCTCGGTTGGTTCAGACTTTTTACTGTTGGCAGCAATGGCATATGACAGGTATGTGTCTATATGTAAACCCCTGCAATATCCAGTTATTATGAATAGAATAACTATTTATGTATGTCTGATTTTAGCTTGGCTTATACCTGCTTTTGAAACCTCAGTGATGGGTGTGTTGTATTCGAATGTCAAACTCTGTAGCTTTTCTCTGACAGGAATTTTTTGTAATAATTCACTTTACAAGCTTCAGTGTGTGCCCTCGGTCGCAATATCTATATATGGTGTGGTCATGTTGATAAGCATTGCCCTTCTACCTTTGCTTTTCATACTTTTTACATACATCAGGATTCTTAGAATATCTTACCATTGTTGTAGAGAAGTGAGGAAAAAAGCTGTAAAGACATGTTTACCCCACCTGCTGGTGTTAACCAACTTTTCCTGTTTTATTTTCTTTGATATAATTATAGTTCGACTGGATTCTGATCTATCCAAAACTCTTCGTTTGACATTGACGTTTCAGTCAATTGTATTCCATCCTCTTTTAAATCCAATCATATATGGACTCAAAATGAATGAAATTTTCAAACATATCAAAATATTGTTGTCAAGTTTAATAACACTGGTATTACTGCCCTATTATCAAATGTATGGCATATAATTTGAAATTGTAATGCAAACTAGATAATGGAGTACCTTTTCTCCGATTTTACATACTAGACAGAGGAAAAGAGATCAAATTTATAGAAATGTCATGACATTTATGTTAATTTTGATTTCTGTTCTTCTATTGATGACAACATAATGGTCATAAAACAAAGACAAACAATTTCTTAAACTGTTTCTGGTAATGTTTAAATTCTAAACAGCTTATATGCCTGCATTTCACATTTTCCCTTCTATATTGTCATAGATTATTATTTACTATTGTATATTCACATAAAAATAATTTAGCAGAATGAATCAATTAGTAGTCTCTCTTTGATGCTGACAAACATGTGAATATTCATCACAGTGTCTTCTATTTTCTCAGTTATATATATTTATGCAGCTAAATAAGCTAATTAAAATTTACACTTCTCTGGGTAAAAAATTTGATTTTTCTGTTGATCCTATCATCAGAACATTTTGAAGCCTTTAATTTGTCCATCTATCCATTTGGTGTATCTCTTCATGTAATGTGGTAGGTATTTGTAGAGAAAGGATAGACAGTCACTGACACACGCTCACGTTGTGGCTTGTGATGGTCGACGGCTGACCACATGACCAATTGCAAAGTCACCTCCATCAGCTACATGAAGTTTACAATAGTTTACAATAATTTTTTTTAACCCTTTGACTGCCTCACCAAGAAAAATACAATGAAAAAATTATTTGTTCATATTTTCTATTCCTTTAGGTCAATAATGATCACAATTAAAAAAAAAAATTATACACACCTTATAGTTTTTTAAATATTACCCTCTACCAAACGGTTGAGATGTCTCTCTATGGTACAACTACATAAAGTTCTACAGACATAACTAGTAGAAAAAAGTAAAGGTTATACTCATTTTGCAAAACAATAACTACCCAATTTTGTGTTTGACCCACTTTATTGTGGTAGTAAAACATCAAACATTGTTGGATTCCATTTCAACAGTGGGCGTTATAATAACAAACCACAAAATGTATAAAACACAAAAATATTGTAAATTTGATCAAAAACTTGATCTGCAATTACCGAAAATTCATAAACATACAAATTCACTTTTGACCTGTTGTTAACATAAACTTTTCACTGTAGTGTTGGAACAGCACTAACATTTTTTATTTTATCTTCCAGAAAATTCTGGTGGTATATTATATACCATTGCCATTTTGCACTGAAAAATTTGAGAACACACTGAAACAGTTCTGGCTCTTTTCTTTTGCCGTTCATGCAACTTCACCAATACCCCTTGATGATTAGATCTTCTGGTGGTACACTGCAAAGCATTCCTGACTGGCATTCAAGCACAAGAAAACATTGGATTTTTGGCATTTCCATCTTGAGACGCCCTTTGGACAGTAATTGCATCGGCCTCGCTTGTCACAGTGAAGTGGCCAATGCCCAAAGCAGTCATATCGCACATCTGGCTGTGGTTTCTTTGGTGGTGGTGAAGAGCTGGATGATGGTCGGCCAACTTTGGATGCTGGCTTGTTGACTTGTTTCAAGCTATGCGCAACTGCCAGGCAGAATCTTTTGAGTGTGATTGGTTTCTGGTTTAGTTGTCCACATTCCCTCTTGTAGACCAGCCAGGAATTTGCAATGGACAGATCAAGCATGTAACCAAAGAGTGGCAGGTACCATCTTGTAGACTTGGCTGGGGTCTTGTACAGGTGTACCAGCATGTCAGAGAGATCTATCACTCCCATATGCTCATTGTATGCAGGGATGAGTGATGGGCATGGGATCATAACTTTCGCCTTGGACTCTTTGCTCCAGCGTTTGACAGTTGAAAGTGGCATGATCCCAGAAGCATTACTTAGCAGGTTCACACATTTGTTGTCAAACCATTTAACTGCGATCACACCTTCAGCAGACCTGTAGTCAAAAGCTCCACGCCCTCTCTTCATCAGCTCTTTGTCTGTCATCAAAGTGGCTCCACCTGTGCGATTTGGTCGAATAGTGCCAATGCAAATCCAAATTTAAACATGTCATATTTACATGTATAGATCATTAAATTATTTATATTCAATAGTAAATAGTCAATTTCATATGTTAAAACAACAGTTCTAAACATTAGCTAAGTTTTGCTACTCTTACCATCAATTGACAAATCAACCGTTTGGTTGAGCATGTTTTTAAAAAAATATTATGGATTTATTACAGCTATTTTCTGGTATCAAATGACATAATCATGTTCAGTAAAGACTCTGAGATGTTTATACTGAAGAAAAATGTACTTACCTTTAAAATTTTTAGCCAAAACAGTCCATGTGTCCAGAGTGATTTTTTGCTTTCTGATTTCCTGGTTGGAGGGTGGCAGATGAGGCCTGCCATATCCTGACACAGTGCCATCTAGTGTTTTTTTTTAGGATAACATAACTCAACCAAGTGGTAGAGATGGCTCAATAAGGTTGAGTTAAGCTAAGTACTCCAGTTCATTATATATAGTCTCTCAAAATATGCTAAACCAAATGGTTGAGCAGGCAGTCAAATTCTTTTGAACTTTCCATAACTCATTATTTATAAACATAATATAGTGTATTGTATAGTGTAATGTGTAAATTCAATGCTAATTTCTAACTCTGTTAAATTTACTAAATTCTGTTTTCATGAAGACCTGGATGCTAAATGTAATTGTGACACTTTGTAAAACAGAAATGGTAAAATGGTAAATGGCCTGTATTTATATAGTATTTAGTATTTTAGTATTTATTTATTTATTGTCATTGTCAAGAACAATGAAATTGCGTTTGGGGCTTCCATACAACCCAAAAAAAGAAGAAAATAATAAATACCCCTTAAAACCCAAGTGTACATATTTAACCCAGTGTGACTCCAATGCAATAAGACAATCCTTAGCAATAATGTTCGTAGAAATTCAGACAAAGACCTGAGAAACATGACAAAATACAACAATGCAACCCATTCAATATTATTGTACTGTGAGATATGATATCAGATATGATAGTTATCTATTTAAGAAAGAGGGGGGGGGGGGGCAGGAGGGGGAAGAGAATAAAGATATGATGCACCAATGCAGACCAGTTCATTGCTATTAAGAAGTTGGATATGGTTATTGTCCGTGAGAGGGGGGCAGAGAGTTCAGGAGCCTCACAGCCTGTGGATACAGGCTGTTGGCCAGTCTGGATGTTCTGGCCTGTATAGACCTGTACCTTCTCCCTGAGGGCAGCAGATGGAAAAGGTGGCGCGCAGGGTGATGTTGGTCCCGCAGGATACTGTGCACCCTCCTCAGACAGCGAGTGGGGAAGATATTACTGATCTCTGGCAGACTTGTTCCAATAATTCTGCCAGCTTCTTTCACCACCCGCTGGAGTGCTTGCTGATCGGCCTTGGTGCAGCTGGGGAACCACACTAGAAATCCATACGTCAGAACGCTGCTGATGGCACAGTTGTAGAAGTTCAACATCAGAGATCTGGGAATGTGTGCGCTCCGCAGTCTCCTCAGGTAGTAGAGGCGCTGTTGGGCCTTCCGTACAACTGAGGTGATATGGTTGCCCCAGGACAGGTCCTCGGTCACAGTTACCCCCAAGAATTTAAAACTGCTCACCCTCTCCACCGCCTCACTGCCAATGAAGAGAGGCAGATGGTTGTTATGGCCCCTCTTCCGGAAATCTACAATGATCTCCTTGGTCTTTTTGGTGTTTAAGACCAAGTTATTGTCGTGGCACCATGACTCTAGTTGTTGCACCTCTGTCCTATAGTTTGTCTCATCATTGTTGGATATAAGTCCGAGCACTGTAGTGTCATCTGCAAACTTAACAATGAGATTGGACGCGCAGGAGGAAATACAGTCATGGGTGAAGAGAGTGTATAGCAGAGGGCTCAGAACACACCCCTGAGGGGCACCGGTGTTGACCACAAGGGTGGAAGAGGTGTTCTTACCCACTCTGACACTCTGTCTACGGTTAGTGAGGAAGTCCACAATCCAGTTGCACAGAGAGGAGTTAAGTCCCAGTTGGTGGAGTTTGGGACGGAGTTTGTATGGCCGGATGGTATTAAAAGCCGAGCTGTAGTCTACAAAGAGGAGCCGTGCATAGGTGTTCCTGTGTTCCAAGTGCTTCAGTAATGTGTGCAGCACTGTGGCGATCGCATCCTCGGTTGACCGGTTCTCCCTGTATGCAAACTGGTGCGAGTCCAGGGATGGTGGAAAAGCAGCTCTGATGTGTTTAATGACCAGTCTCTCCAGGCATTTGGCGGGAATGGGGGTGAGTGCCACAGGTCTGAAATCGTTCAGACATGTGACATTTGACTGTTTTGGGATGGGAACGATGGTTGCTGCTTTGAAACAGGATGGTACCAGTGAACAGGACAACGAGGTGTTATATATAGAGGTGAAGACGTCCGCCAGGTCCGCAGCACAGTCTTTTAGCACCCGGCCCAGCACTCCATCCGGCCCGGCCGCCTTCCTGGTGTTAATGCTCCGGAACACACGCCTCAGCTCATGAGTGCTCAGGACCGGAGCAGGGTCGGTTGAGGGGAGAGGGGACAGGACAGGGTCGGTGTTCTCCCTGTCAAAACGGGCATAAAAGAGATTTAGATCCTCAGCCAGAGTAGAACTGTCGGCTGAGGGTGATGGTGTTCTTCTTTTGTAGTCCGTGATAGCCCTGATGCCCTCCCAGACCTGCCTTGGGTTTGTGTTGTTCTCAAACCTGGCCTCGATACGCCTCCTGTGCTGCTGCTTGGCAGTCTTGATGCCTCTTCTCAGGTTGGCCCTGGCAGCACTGTATGCCTCCTGGTCCCCGGATTTGAAAGCGTTGTTCCTCGTTCGAATAAGTTGTTGAACTCCGTGTGTCATCCAGGGTGGATTATTAGGGAACACACGGAATCGTTTCCAAGTTGTTACATTGTCCACACAGAAACAGATGTAGTCCAAGACAGTGGAGGTGTAACTGTCCAATGCGACACGATTGTCAGTGTCCTGCACCTTGAATACATCCCAGTCTGTGCAGTGGAAACAGTCCTGAAGCATCGGAATAGCGTCCTGCGGCCATGTTCTCACGGTTTTGGTTGTAATCCCAGTGCTCTTGATCTTTTGTGTGTATATTGGGTGTAGCAGAAGGGAGAGATGGTCTGACAGACCCAGGTGGGGATAAGCCTGGGCTCTGTACGCATTCGCCATGTTGGTGTACACCTGGTCCAACGTTCTATCTCCTCTGGTAGCACACTTCACATTACGGTGGAAATTGTGAAGTACAGATTTCAGGTCCGCGTGGTTAAAATCCCCAGCCGCAATAAAGACACTGTCCGGGTGTGCTACCAGGCTGTTATTGATGCTGCTGCTCAATTGTGCTAACGCTAGCTTAGCATTAGCATCTGGTGGAATGTAAACAGCGCAGATGTAAACGGCAGAAAATTCCCGAGGGAGATAGAATGGACGGCACTTTAACACCAACAGTTCTACCTCTGTACTGCACAGTTTTTCCGTTACCGTGACGTTCGTGCACCAAAGGTTGTTAATATAGATGCACAGCCCCCCGCCAGTCTTCTTACCCGAGTCCGCAGACCTGTCGGCTCGATAGGCGGTGCGGCCTGCTAGATCGATAGCCGCATCGGGAATGGCGCTGTCCAGCCAGGTTTCAATGAAAATCATGCACGAACAGTTATTAAAAGTCCGTCGAGTGGCGATCTGCAGTCGTATTTCATCCAGTTTGTAACGGATTGAACGGGCGTTGGAGAGGAATATGATCGGGAGTAGTGGTTTAAACGGACTAGTCTTTAGCCGTGCCCACAGGCCTCCCCGCTTGCCTCTCTTCTGCCTCCGCTCGCAACGTCTCCTCCTGCGGCTTGCTGTTGCGGGTAGCCCCGGGGGTTGCTTAACGATCTCCGGGGGGATGAGATACTCGGATGTTAGTTGAAGATCTCCACTGTCATGGTCTACGGTGGGTGGCTGGAGTTTCCATTAGGCTCCTGAACTGACCTGGGATCCGCCCCTGGGCAGGGCCAACTCCAGCTCCTGCACACCTGGAGCCTATTGCAGGCTATCAAACCAGAGGGATTTAAACCACACATCGATGTTCACTCACTGCCAGTTCGTCATCAACCCATGTTGGTAACAGGTCTTGTGTTTCAAATTCTCGCTGTGATTCATCTTACTAACAAAGACTCTTTTGTGCTACAGTTGCTGTACCCACCCTGGCTCACTCCACCTCCGGACTTGGAATACCTAGTGATCATTTTGGAAATCCCTCTGTGCCTCACCTGCCTGCCCTCCTGCCATCACACTCCATCTGGAGCCCCGGATCTCAGGTCAGCCTTTCCACGCCACTCAGCCTCCCCTGGATCTTCATCATCCCCCTCTCAAACACTCCAGGTCCCTAACTGCAAGTAAGAATTGCTGCTCTTATACTGGCCACTTCTGAGCTGCCTTCACTACCCGCCTAACTTCTATATCCTCTCCCCTCAGTGTGACTGTTCCCCACTCAGCTCCGTTCCACTTCTCAGGCCTCGTTCCCTCGCCCTAGCCACGTTCCCCTGGGCACGCCACACCAAGGCTCCACGTCTCGTCATTTTCTGTCTTTGCCACGTTTCCCTTTTTTTGTTCCCCTTGCACTTAACCGTAATAAACTATTAAATCATCTACTGTCTCCGCTCTGGGTTTCTGCACCTGAGTCCTATTCAGTACCGGCCATCCGTCGCCGTGACAGTACGAACTGGCCAACAAATGGACTCAGCAGACCCAGTACGTGCAGCAGTCTCCAAGCAGGGAGCCATTTTAGGGGCTCATGAGCAAGCGTTGCAGGTTCTCGACACCCGGTGTCAAGCCATAGGCGAGACCCAGGCTAGGATATTAGCTTCCCTGCAGGAGATTCAGTCGGCTCTTTCCCCTCCTCCAGGCCCATCCTCCGCGTCCCCTGCGCCCGTGGCAGAACCTCCCCAGTCTTCCCCAGCTCCGACCCCTTCGGGCTCCGTGTTTCGCGATGCTGCATTCCCAGAACCCGAGCCGTACTCTGGGGAGCGGGGCCGCTGTACGGCCTTTCTACTGAAATGTTCTCTCGCGTTCACGCATTCACCCCGTTCATTTACTAGCGAATCAGCTCGGGTAGCATATCTGGTGGCTAAGCTACAGGGCAAGGCGCTGTTATGGGCCGAGGCGTACCTGTCGGCTCACCCGCTCCCAACCTGCTCGTTTGATGATTTTCTGTGCGAGTTTAAAAAGACCTTTACTCACCCAGTATCGGAGGGTAGTTCTGATGAAAGGTTGCTCGGATTGCAACAGGGGAGCCGGAGTGTCGCTGAGTTCATTATCGACTTCCGTACCGCAGCCGCCGAGGCCAATTGGCCCGATCATGCCCTTCGGGGAGTGTTCCGTCGCGCCTTAAACGACGAGCTCAAAGACCAGCTCGCTTCCCGCGATGAGCCCAAATCCTTTGAAGACTTGGTCTCCCTTTCCCTTCGGATAGATAATCGCCTGAGGGAAAGGGAGGCAGAAAAGAACCAGAAACATCGTAAACCTGCGCCTCGTACGTTTTCACTTCCTCCACCGTCACGTCCGGTGTCAACATCCGCTCCCGTTTCCGTGGAAACGGACGCCGCTCCGGAGCCTATGCTAATCGGCCGCTCTCGTCTCACACCAGAGGAGCGAGAACGACGGCTTCGGTCGGGCGCGTGTTTTTACTGTGGCTCAGTGGAGCATAGGTTAGCGCAGTGTTCGGTTCGGCCAAAAGGCTCCGCCCGCCGGTAATTTCGGGGATACTGGTGGGCGGATCCTCTTTCAGTTCCAAACCCCGGTTAATTCTACCAGTCACCCTGTGTCTAAATAAGGTTTCTCACCCCCTCCATGCTCTCGTTGATTCCGGAGCAGAGCAAAATTTAATAGATTTAGCTCTCGCTAGACGCCTTCATTTGCCACTCAAGACTCTCGATCCTCCCATCCCTGTTACCGCATTAAACGATCAAATATTGTCTCAGATAACCCATCAGGCTGGCCCCGTAACCCTCGTCACCTCTGGAAACCACCATGAAGCCATTACCTTATTCACCTTCTCTTCTCCTGATTCACCACTCATCCTAGGCTACCCCTGGCTACAGAAACACAACCCTCATATAGACTGGTCTGGAAGTAAAATCGCTAGTTGGAGCCCTTTTTGTCTAGCCCACTGCCTCAAGTCTGCCCTATCGCCGGGTGCCCCTGACACTAACACCTCGGGCGTTGATCCGGTTGACCTCACACTCGTCCCACCTGAGTACCATGACCTCCAGGAAGTTTTCAGTAAAGACAAAGCGTCGTCCTTACCACCCCACAGGCCTTATGACTGCGCTATCGACCTTCTACCTGGTGCTCCGCTTCCCTCTAGCCGGCTATTCAACATCTCCAGACCAGAAAGAGAGTCCATGGAAAAGTACATCCACGAGTCATTAGCTGCAGGTATCATCCGCCCATCCTCCTCTCCAGTGGCCGCCGGCTTCTTTTTTGTGGAAAAGAAGGATAAATCACTCCGTCCATGCATAGACTACAGAGGGTTAAACGACATCACCATTAAAAACAAATATCCTTTACCCCTTATCAGCTCAGCCTTCGAACCCCTCCATGAAGTCACCGTATTCACCAAACTGGATCTCCGCAATGCCTACCACCTTGTCCGCATCAGGGAGGGGGACGAATGGAAAACGGCTTTTAATACGCCCCTAGGTCATTTTGAGTATTTCGTCATGCCGTTTGGGTTAACCAATGCCCCCGCTGTCTTTCAGAACCTGGTCAACGACGTGCTCCGTGATTTCCTGAACCAGTTTGTCTTTGTTTATCTTGATGACATACTCATTTTCTCCAAGACCCCCCAGGAACACCATGTCCACGTCCGAGCAGTCCTCCAACGCCTCCTGGAAAACCGACTTTACGTCAAAGCCGAGAAATGTGAGTTTCATGCACAATCTGTCACTTTTCTTGGCTATATACTCGCAGGAGGGCAGGTGAAGACTGATCCAGCCAAGATCCGCACGATCCTGGAGTGGCCCACGCCCACGTCACGCAAGCACCTACAACGTTTCCTCGGCTTTGCCAATTTCTACCGGAGGTTTATTCGCAACTACAGCCAGGTAGCCACTCCTCTCACTACACTCACATCCACCAAAAGACAGTTCATCTGGACACCTGAAGCTGAGGTAGCATTCAGTAGGCTCAAGCGCCTATTTACTTCAGCTCCAGTATTGTGTCACCCAGATCACTCCAAGCCATTTGTTCTAGAGGTAGACGCGTCCGACGTCGGCGTCGGAGCGGTCCTTTC
Organism: Mchenga conophoros; assembly: GCF_057382185.1. NCBI lineage: Eukaryota > Metazoa > Chordata > Actinopteri > Cichliformes > Cichlidae > Mchenga > Mchenga conophoros. The sequence goes on from NC_140541.1 coordinate 9,738,632, forward strand.
ACAGCATTCAGGTTCCAAGGCCAAGTTACACCCATGTGCCTTTTTTTCACGTCGACTCTCGTCAGCTGAACGCAACTATGATGTAGGAGACAGAGAGTTGCTGGCTATTAAGTTAGCCCTGGAAGAGTGGCGTCACCTATTGGAAGGAGCTGAACACCCATTCACCATCTTCACAGATCATAAAAACCTTACTTACCTCAAAACAGCTAAGCGTCTAAACGCCCGCCAGGCCCGTTGGTCTCTGTTCTTTGATCGCTTCAAGTTTGCCATCTCTTTCCGTCCAGGTTCCAAGAACGCCAAGGCTGATGCCCTGTCTCGTCTTTACGACCCAGACGCTGAACCCACCGAACCAGCTCCTGTGCTTCCTGCCTCCTGCCGCGTAGCGTTTTTATCCTGGGACATAGAGGAATCCATCCAGCGTGCTTTACTGGATGAACCAGACCCTGGCACAGGTCCTCCGGGCCGCCGCTTCATTCCCACAGCAACCCGTTCGGCTGTAATTAAGTGGGCTCATACCTCCCGGTTTTCCTGCCATCCTGGAATCGGCCGCACCATCGCACTACTACGTCGTCACTTCTGGTGGGCAACTCTGGAACATGATGTGCGGGACTACGTCTCTGCCTGTGACGTGTGCGCCAGGAACAAGACCCGAAATCAGCGACCATCCGGTCTTCTACAACCTCTAGCCGTACCTTCTCGTCCTTGGTCCCACATTTCCCTGGACTTTGTCACTGGACTGCCTAGGTCAGCAGGTAAAACAGTGATACTCTCTGTGATCGACAGGTTTTCAAAAGCAGCTCACTTCGTTGCCCTGGAGAAACTACCCACTGCCACGGAAACTGCAAGACTGATGGTTGACCACGTCTTCAAACTCCACGGGATTCCTGCCGAGGTCACTTCTGACAGGGGACCTCAGTTTACATCCCAGGTTTGGGAATCTTTCTGCTCTGCCCTGGGTGCTCGAGCCAACCTCAGTTCTGGTTACCACCCTCAAACCAACGGGCAGACTGAGAGGCTCAACCAAGAGCTGGAGTCCATGCTCCGCTGCATGGTTTCCCATAACCCGGCTACCTGGTCAGCACATCTCCCATGGGTGGAGTATGCGCACAATTCTCATGTTTCCGCATCCACTGGTCTCTCTCCATTTGAAGCGTCCCTGGGCTATCAGCCTCCCCTCTTCCCTGAGGAAGAGGCTGATTTGGCTGTGCCTTCCGTCCAGCACCATCTCCAGCGCTGCCGCCGCGTCTGGACTCGGACCCAGGAGGCACTGAAGAAAGCTGCTGCCCGCCACTGCCGCTATGCAGATCGTCTACGGTCGCCAGCTCCTCGGTACGCTCCAGGGCAGAAGGTGTGGCTGTCGGCTAAGGATGTTCCCCTTAAAGTTTCCTCCCGCAAGCTGGCTCCTCGGTTTATTGGGCCGTATGTCATCCACTCGGTCATCTCGCCCTCTGCTGTGAAGCTCGAGCTTCCTCCCAGTCTGCGGATTCACCCGGTTTTTCATGTTTCCCAAGTCAGGCCTGTGCTGTCCAGTGTGCTGTGCCCGCCTTCCGACCCCCCTCCGCCCGCCCGGCTCATCGATGGTCATCCGGCCTATACGGTTCAGCGGATCGTTGACGTCCGTCGCCGTGGTCGGGGTCGCCAGTTTTTGGTGGACTGGGAGGGGTATGGGCCTGAGGAACGTGCCTGGGTTCCTCGCTCGTTTATCCTTGATCCTGCTCTTGTCTCTGATTTTTTCAGGTCACGTCGCGGGCTGGGGACCGGTCGGCCGCCGGGTGGCGTCCCTTGAGGGGGGGGTACTGTCATGGTCTACGGTGGGTGGCTGGAGTTTCCATTAGGCTCCTGAACTGACCTGGGATCCGCCCCTGGGCAGGGCCAACTCCAGCTCCTGCACACCTGGAGCCTATTGCAGGCTATCAAACCAGAGGGATTTAAACTACACATCGATGTTCACTCACTGCCAGTTCGTCATCAACCCATGTTGGTAACAGGTCTTGTGTTTCAAATTCTCGCTGTGATTCATCTTACTAACAAAGACTCTTTTGTGCTACAGTTGCTGTACCCACCCTGGCTCACTCCACCTCCGGACTTGGAATACCTAGTGATCATTTTGGAAATCCCTCTGTGCCTCACCTGCCTGCCCTCCTGCCATCACACTCCATCTGGAGCCCCGGATCTCAGGTCAGCCTTTCCACGCCACTCAGCCTCCCCTGGATCTCATCATCCCCCTCTCAAACACTCCAGGTCCCTAACTGCAAGTAAGAATTGCTGCTCTTATACTGGCCACTTCTGAGCTGCCTTCACTACCCGCCTAACTTCTATATCCTCTCCCCTCAGTGTGACTGTTCCCCACTCAGCTCCGTTCCACTTCTCAGGCCTCGTTCCCTCGCCCTAGCCACGTTCCCCTGGGCACGCCACACCAAGGCTCCACGTCTCGTCATTTTCTGTCTTTGCCACGTTTCCCTTTTTTTGTTCCCCTTGCACTTAACCGTAATAAACTATTAAATCATCTACTGTCTCCGCTCTGGGTTTCTGCACCTGAGTCCTATTCAGTACCGGCCATCCGTCGCCGTGACATCCACGGCTTAGTTGTAGTAGATCATCTCTGTTGTATTGAAGTAACCCCAGACTGTGTGAAATAATACACAGTACCACCAAAAGTGCAAAAGTGTAGGAGCTCCGGGCCGCTGCGTCTGTGCGCGCCGCCATCTTAAAGCGCTTTACTAGTCCCTAAGGACCCCAAAAGCGCTTTACATATCCAGTCATCCACCCATTCACACACACATTCACACACTGGTGACGGCAAGCTACATTGTAGCCACAGCCACCCTGGGGCGCACTGACAGAGGCGAGGCTGCCAAACACTGGCGCCACCTGACCACCACCAGTAGGCAACGGGTGAAGTGTCTTGCCCAAGGACACAACGACTGAGACTGTCCAAGCCGGGGCTCAGAACACCCATTTTATTAAAGGTGAAATAATTTAGACAGTTTTTGACTCTCAGTGATGCTGCAGTGTTCATTTGACTTTGAGACCTGAAGCGGACAGAGTTTTGGACCCGTGCTAAGACATTTTTTCACAGATTTTTGAGCACTGTGTACCACATAAAATTGGTTCAAGGTCAGTATGCATAGCCAGAATTCATACATAAGGTGCACTGTTGATTTTTGTGAAAATTAGAGGATTTAAAGTGCACCTTTATAATCCAAAAAATACAGTAATGTAATGGTCTTCTAACAGGTATCATTCAGAAAGCATTAAATTGACTGTAGATCGTGCAAAATACAGCAGCTAGACATCTTCTAAAGACTAAGAAAAATTAGCATATTGCATTAGAATTGATTTTAAGATTTTACTAATTACCTGTCCTTCATGGCCTGGGCTCAGAATATATACTAGAAGTGCTTCTCCTGTACCAGCAAGCACTTTGGTTATGGAAAGTTATATACAAATAATAATAATAATAATAATGATATTTTATTATTATTTTATCTACACTACTAAGTCTACCCACCTCTGTATGAGGTATGATGTATGATGACAGATCATACAGACAAAAATATCAACTGATAAAGTTTGGTGAAGTTGTTTACATGTTCTTGAAGAACTTAATGAGTCCCATTGAGAATGGGAAGTTGTCTGATAAAACAAAGCCACAGAGCCAATTACTTCTTAGTTCGGTGCTGGAAAAGTATTACTACAATACTGTTACGGCCCTGGGTCTCGGAGAGAGTGAGACTACCCTTTTGTGCTTGTGCAAATCTAAGTGTGCCAGGACTCGTGGATGACTGGCTGCTGGGAGTCCTGTGCCAGCCTTCTTACCCCTATCTTCCCTGCTTAGCCTCTGTGTCCTTGTCTTGTCTCGTGTGCATTACTTTCCCTGGAACAGTCGCTCACTGTCGTTCTCTAAACCTAAAAGAGAATTATGGATTTGATCAACTGGTCTCTGAATGCTATTGACACCCTTTTCTCAACGAGAAGTCTGGGCTCGGGAGAGCCTGAGTACCCTGGAGGGACTTTCCCTGCCGGATACACGATGGACGGGTGGCAGAACTGGAGGGTCATGTGCCTGTCGATCAAGGACGCTGAAGATATCTACCTATTCGGAACCATGATAACAGGGTTCTTGCTGATCGGAGCTGGCTTGGCCCTGGTTTATCGGAGAAATAAGAGAGCAGAACCGGCTGTTCAAACCCCCCCAAGGCTGCCCGCTGGAATTGAAACGATGGGACGAGGCGCGACCTCTCACAATGAACGCAGCATGGTTAACACCTTGGAGACGCTTACAGCTGCTGTGAAGGCTCAAAACAACACCATTGAGCGTATGGGGGGATACATCAGAGAGAGGCCTGCTCAAAATGAGACCCTTGAGCGAAAGTTGGAACACATCGCGGAACGGATCACTGCAGTTGTGGGGTCTCAGAATCAAAAGAATGATAACACCATGGAACAGAAGTTTGATACCATCATGGGGAGGCTCGCGACTCTCCAACGGGAGATTGAGAGACCAGCGTCAGAGTGTTAAAGAGCAACTTGACATTCTCCTGGGCTGCTCGCATGAAAAAATCAACAAAATCAACATCAAAATGCGGACACCACCACGGCGCCAGCTGCAGGCCCAAGGCTGGAGCCGAACAATCACTCCCTGATAACGACTGTGTGATGACTATTCTTCCCATCCCATGCAAGGACACCTGGATTGGCTGGAGGACTGTTTACTTAGCCTGATAGGGCGAAGGACACTGTCTCTGCTGAACTATGGACACGCACACACATACACTTACACTGATAAGCACTCACCCATCCCCCCTCCCCTTCCAGCGCCTTCGATGCTTACCTCCCCCATGATTTGGACATCGGGTCAGCTGGCGGCGCAGTCGAAAGATTGCAGCAGTCCCAGATCAGATGTGCACACTGTGTTTATTGTGTTATGATATCCCCTACCCAACCCTGTGGCTTGTCATGTCTTTCATAATGTTGTGCTGTGGCCATTCATGTGCTTTTTTTTCTGCAGAGTTTTTTTTGTTTCCTGTTCTCGTGCTGTCCTACCATGGAAGCACAGCATGAGTGGAGGTCTCTTGTTTTCCTCTTGTACCCTCCCGTTGTTGTGTACATTTCAGTGTTCTTTTCTGTAACGCTACCAATCTCCGACTTGTAACCCCATGTGATGTCTGTGTTATGTGTGTAAGGTCGGGGGGTCCCATTTCACTGCAGGGCAACCTGCTTGTGACAAATAAAGCTGATTCTGATTCTGATTATGCAGATCACAGTGTGCCAGACCTCGCGGACGATTTGCTGCCTGGCGATCCCATGACCCCTCCATGACCAATTGACTGGCTGATTGTCTGCACCTGGGAGTATAAAAGGCTGAAGATCCTTCACACTAGGGGGAACTGCTGCTTTGAAGTGAACATGCAGTGTCCTTCTCGTCTGCTCTGCATGTGAATCTTGTTTGTTAAACCTCTTTGCTGTGTTGCTCTTTGTTTAAACCTGATATACAGCTGAACTTAGTTTCATTAGAGTTTTGTGATGCTGGCTTGCCTTAGTTACCCTTAGCTTTTATTGTGTGTACTGCCAGCCTGCTTTAGTTAACCCTTAGCTTTTACGCGTGACTGTTTCGTTTGTTCTTTATGTAATAATTATATGCCCAGTGGTCTGTTGAACAGCCCTGTCGGTAGTGATGGCCAAATGAAGCTTTCTGAAGCACTGAGGCTTGTATTGAAAAACGGTTCATTACTCGAAGCGCATACTGAGAGACACCGAAGGGTCTCAGACCTTAATCCTTTCTAGTGCTTTACCTTTCTCAGCAGACAGTGCATGCGGCTTTAATGTTGTGCTGCGTGGAATAGAGATGGGTTATGCTCCCAGACCCGTTCACCAGGTCTATATCAAATCAGAACTCGTTACGGGATTTTTCCCTGTCGCAGTATGTCCGTCCTTACCAATAGAGGGGGTGGCCATGTTGCTAGGAAATGATATTACGGGCGAATTAGTGCGTCCTAGTCTGGAGGTGCTGGATAAGCCCTTCAGTTCTAATGCCCCAGATATTTCTGTGACCCCAAAGCTGTACCCAGCCTATGTGGTTACTCGTGCCCAAGCCCGTAAAGATGGTGACGTTACCCTCGCTGATTCTGTGTTGATGTCCTCATTTTCTGAGGAGGGTGCCACGTTACCTGACGACAACAATGTTTTGTCTTCCCCAGACTTGGTAAACCCTGAGGAGCCTAGTCCATCTGTAAAAGAAATACCACTGCCTTTAACCAGAGAAAATCTGTCGGCGGCCCAGTTGGCTGATGAATCGTTGCAGCGATGTTTTAAGCATGTGGTAAGTGCTGAGCAAGCTAAGAATGAGCAACAAGCCTTTTTCATAGAACAAGCTGTGCTAATACGTCAATGGTTTCCATTGGGTGCTAGGAGTGTGGACTGGAGTAAGGTTAAGCAGATTGTCATACCCACGCTGTATCGGTCAAAGATCCTGGCGCTTGCTCGTGAAAGCCAGTGGTCAGGACATTTAGGCATCAAAAAAACGTATCAGTTACTATTAAAACACTTCTTCTGGCCTGGCATGAAACGTGATGTGGCTGCTTTCTGCCGTAGTTGCCATATGTGTCAACTTGAGGGTAAACCAAATCAGGTTATACCCCCTGCACCATTATGTCCCATCCAAGTAGTCGATCAACCATTTGATCACGTCATAGTAGACTAAGTAGGTCCACTACCAAGAACAACGTCAGGAAACCAATATTTACTCACCATTATGTGTGCTGCTACACGTTTCCCTGAGGCTATTCCACTGCACAAATTACGGCAAGGTCTGTTGTGAGAGCCCTTACTAAGTTTTTTCTACATTCGGACTGCCTAAAGTTGTCATAAAAGATCAAGGTTCTAACTTTCAATCTAAATTATTCAAGCAAGTAGCTAAAAACCTACAAATCAAACAGGTTGTGTCTTCTGCCTATCACCCAGAATCCCAAGGAGCTTTAGAGCGGTGGCATCAAACCTTAAAAGCCATGCTCCGCAAGTATTGCTTAGAGGCCAAAGTGGATTGGGATGAAGGGATTCCCTTTGTGTTGTTTGCTGCTCGCGAAGCTGTCCAAGAGTCACTCGGGTTCAGTCCCTCTGAACTAGTGTTTGGCCACACGCCTCGTGGCCCGCTTAAATCAATGAAAGAGAAATTTGATCCAGGAAGGGAGCCCTAGAGTGGGAGTGACCAAATATGTGCAGGATTTCTGTGAGCGTTTGAGTCAGGCTAATTCTCTGGCTAAGCAGCACCTCACTGTTTCACGAGGAAAAATGAAACACGCTTATGATAAGGCTGCTGTCAAACGACAATTCCAGACAGGAGATGAAGTACTTGTCCTCTTCCCTGTCCCCGGATCATCTCTTTCTGCTGAGTATGAGGGGCCTTATGAGGTACACGAACAAGTAGGAGAAACTGATTACATAATCAGCACGCCGAATCGAAGACGCAAAACCTGTGTTTGCCATATAATCATGTTAAAGTTATACCACTCCCGACCCTAACCAAAACCCACTGGGAGCTGTGCTCCTGTGGCCGTCTTCAGTCACTCAGAGGTAGAAAGCACAGACGAGGCTGATGGTTTAAAACTGAATGACTCCAGTGGTTCTAAGCCCCGCTTGCCTTACTCTGAAGTGTTAAAATCATTCCGAGCAACAAGAAGACATAGCTAATTTGGTCCATGAGTACCCCTGTTTATTTGGCGATGCTTGCTGCTGCAAGAGTACAATTTGGAGATTTGGCATATAAAAGGATCAGAAAATGTACTAGCTGATGGCCTCTCCCGGTTGTGAGTATGACTTGTTTTGTTGTCTGTCATGAATATTGAAATCTGTATATACAAAACGTAGTCTTGTATTTTAAGGGGAGTGGTGTTACGGCCCTGGGCCTTGGAGAGAGTGAGACTACCCTTTTGTGCTTATGCAAATCTAAGTGTGCCAGGACTCGTGGATGACTGGCTGCTGGGAGTCCTGTGCCAGCCTTCTTTTATGCAGATCACAGTGTGCCAGACCTCGCGGACGATTTGCTGCCTGGCGATCCCATGACCCCTCCATGACCAATTGACTGGCTGATTGTCTGCACCTGGGAGTATAAAAGGCTGAAGATCCTTCACACTAGGGGGAACTGCTGCTCTGAAGTGAATATGCAGTGTCCTTCTCGTCTGCTCTGCATGTGAATCTTGTTTGTTAAACCTCTTTGCTGTGTTGCTCTTTGTTTAAACCTGATATACAGCTGAACTTAGTTTCATTAGAGTTTTGTGATGCTGGCTTGCCTTAGTTAGCCTTAGCTTTTATTTTGTGTGCTGCCAGCCTGCTTTAGTTAACCCTTAGCTTTTACGCGTGACTGTTTCGTTTGTTCTTTATGTAATAATTATATGCCCAGTGGTCTGTTGAACAGCCCTGTCAGTTTTCTGTTTAAAGTTTGAAATTAAAACTTTTTACTTTACTCAGTTTGTGTGGGGGGCTTGTTTATGTTACTCCTCCCCTGACGCCTAACAGAGTGGGTTGTAACAAATACATTAAGACTTGTCTTTTCATTTGTTTTTTAATGAATACCATTTATGTCATCTAGTTGTATAGTAAATAACATTTTTGTTAATTGAATGGATGTTGAATTAAATCTAACATTGTTAACTCTAGGTGGGTTTGCAGAATTGCACAAATACAGGTATCTTTATTTTGTGATCATATTTACACTTTATATTCTGATACTCTGCTTTAATTCCACTATAGTTTTCCTTATCTGGACTCACAAAAACCTTCACGAGCCAATGTACATTTTTATTGCAGCTTTGTTAATCAACTCTGTTCTTTACAGCATGATTATCTATCCAAAGCTCTTATCTGATGTTTTGTCTGAAAAACAGATGATATCATATCCACTCTGTCTTTTCCAAGGTTTATCATATTACACCTTGGTTGGTTCAGAATTTTTACTGTTGGCAGCAATGGCATATGACAGGTATGTGTCTATATGTAAACCCCTGCAATATCCAGTTATTATGAATAGAATAACTATTTATGTATGTCTGATTTTAGCTTGGCTTATACCTGCTTTTGAAACCTCAGTGATGGGTGTGTTGTATTCGAATGTCAAACTCTGTAGCTTTTCTCTGACAGGAATTTTTTGTAATAATTCACTTTACAAGCTTCAGTGTGTGCCCTCGGTCGCAATATCTATATATGGTGTGGTCATGTTCATAAGAATTGCCCTTCTACCTTTGCTTTTCATACTTTTTACATACATCAGGATTCTTAGAATATCTTACCATTGTTGTAGAGAAGTGAGGAAAAAAGCTGTAAAGACATGTTTACCCCACCTGCTGGTGTTAACCAACTTTTCCTGTTTTATTTTCTTTGATATAATTATAGTTCGACTGGATTCTGATCTATCCAAAACTCTTCGTTTGACATTGACGTTTCAGTCAATTGTATTCCATCCTCTTTTAAATCCAATCATATATGGACTCAAAATGAATGAAATTTTCAAACATATCAAAATATTGTTGTCAAGTTTAATAACACTGGTATTACTGCCCTATTATCAAATGTATGGCATATAATTTGAAATTGTAATGCAAACTAGACAATGGAGTACCTTTTCTCCGATTTTACATACTAGACAGAGGAAAAGAGATCAAATTTATAGAAATGTCATGACATTTATGTAAATGTTGATTTCTGTTCTTCTATTGATGACAACATAATGGTCATAAAACAAAGACAAACAATTTCTTAAACTGTTTCTGGTAATGTTTAAATTCTAAACATCTCATATGCCTGCATTTCACATTTTCCCTTCTATATTGTCATAGATTATTATTTACTATTGTATATTCACATAAAAATAATTTAGTAGAATGAATCAATTAGTAGAAGTCTCTCTTTGATGCTGACAAGCATGTGAATATTCATCACAGTGTCTTCTGTTTTCTCAGTTATATATATATATATATATATATAGTTTTTTTTAATGAAAAATTCTTTTGAACTTTCCATAACTCATTATTTATAAACATAATATAGTGTAATGTGTAAATTCAATGCTAATTTCTAACTCTGTTAAATTTACTAAATTCTGTTTTCATGAATACCTGGATGTTAAATGTAATTGTTACACTTTGTAAAACAGAACACCCATTTTATTAAAGGTGAAATAATTTATACAGTTTTTAACTGTCAGTGATGCTGCAGTGTTCATTTGACTTTGAGACCTGAAGTTGTAACCTGCAGCAATGTTAAAGATGATCTACAGGGCTTCAAACATTCAGGAATTATAGTCACCATATAATTCACTTTTCATGGTAAACATTCATTAGATCCATCAGATATAAAGTCATTGTTGGAGCAATACACAAACGCTTATCAGAAACTGAACAAAGTGCAAATAATTTCAATAACATGTAAACACAAGGACTCAGTCCACGAATAGGAGTATTAGAATAGATGTGCTTAATCCCGCTTGTATCATAGGCCTACTAGTACAAGTGGAAATACACTAAAAATTACCTCCAAGTATTCAATACTGAGTACAGTTGAACCCCGACTTACGAAATTAATTCGTTCCCGAGGGTCTTTCAGAAGTCGAAAATTTTCGTAAGTCGAAGCACCCATCGCGCCTTTTGAGTGAATGGTAGGCTATAGGCTAATTGCTAACTGCAACAACAATACGTCGTTCAAGTGGAACAGCGAAGCTCAAGTACGAAAGCCAAGGGGGTTGTCACATGATTTGGAAGGCATTGTGGGCATTGTAGGCATTCTGGGCTCAGCCAATCAGAGACAGTGGATTTTGTTACACGGGCATTTTGCCATAACACGGGCAGAAATATTGCCGTTAAGTGCCGTCGTAACTTGAATTTTTCGTTAAATGGGGTATTCCTAAGTCGGGGTTCCACTGTATTGTAAAACAAATGATTGACATCAAAAAATTAAGCAGGAAGCAGCATAAAGTCTGCTTACAATTATCTCTCATAAACTTATTTTCAGCTGTTTTAACCATTTACAGCTTTTCACATGTTAATGACTTGGTTAACGATCTAACTAGCATATCAACAGTGCGTTTCAGAGACACCCAACAACTGTACCCACACTCCGCACATCACGTGTCTGATTAGCCACATTTAGCTTACCGCCGTCGAGTGGATGCTCAGCATTTACATGAAGCCACAGCTCAGTAAACCTTCTGGTTTCACTCTGTCCTCTACGACAAGTACAAAATTATACTTTGTGAACATTATCAGTTTGGATGGCATTTTAACTCGTTAGAGATTAATTTCTTCAGCTTACCGATAACAAAGTTTTAGCCCGCCTGCTCTGTTCGGCTGTAGAAGCAAGAGACCATGAGGCCGCACCTTGACCACCTGGTCAGCTGGACTGGGACAAAAAATCGGTCAGGGCATTTTGCCTAGAGAGTGGCCACAAGGTATTATAGGAAAAACCATAAAACCTTTGGATGACAACAAATGCTGTTGTGACAGTGATGTACACTGTCTTGTTGGTATATATGTATGAGTTCTAAACAGTTTACATCACATGACAACTTAAGGACATCTTCTGGTTTCATCTTCATGTTTCCCTCTCAACAGATATCAAAACCAACATCATGAGCACAAGAAATGACAACATCAAAGAACGCAAGTATGGCGAAGCTCGCGGCTCTCCAACAGGAGATTGAGAGACCAGTGTTGGACTGCAGAACTGCTTTGAAATTCATATGAGCTGTTCGCACTAAAGTAAAAAGCACCATCACTTCATGCGGATAGCCCCTTTGGCGCCAGCTGCAAGGCTGGAGCCGAACAAAAACACCCTGATAACGACTGTGTTTAGTCTGTTCCTTCCCACTCCATACAAGGCCACCTGGGTTGGCTGGTAGACTGTTTACTTAGCCTGGCAGGGCGAACTATGGACACGCACACACACACACTTATCCCCCTCCCTTTCCAAACGCCTTCGATGCTTGTTTCCTGCGGGGGAACACGGCGGGTCTGTGTGACGCGCTGGAAGGGTAGCGCTGTGCAGGGCGGCTGCTGTGTTCGCTTCGGATTACTCCTCACCAGTGTTGGTCATGTTACTTGAAAAAAGTAATCAGTAACTAATTACTGATTACTTCCCCAAAACAGTAATCCCATTACTTTACTGATTACTTATTTTCAAAAGTAATTAATTACTTAGTTACTTTTTAAAAACACGATTTACAACCTGAATAGGTGATAAAGCGATAGATCTTTCAGTCCAATTCTACTTTTTCTACATAATCCATCATACAAAATGTAATCAAATGGAAAAGTCTCTTTTTAAAACTTGTTTTATTAGTTTTAATCTTTTAACTTTATGCATCAAGCAAAAATTTAATTATATGCAACATTCTCTGACTGGAAGAAATTTGTTTAATATTTAAACCTATTTTCTGCACATTCCAGCACATAAAATATTTTTGTGTGTTTACACTCACTCTTTCAAATAGATGCAAGTAAAACACAGCAGAAAATAAATAAAGTCAGAGACTCAGCGGTCCTGTTGCTCTATTTTCACCTGTAAAGCAGGAGTAGGGTAGGCGGAGGTTTACCCTGGTGCAGGTGTGCTGCAGCGGTCAGTGGAAGAATCCGCGAGTTTCTCTGTGAGTTTCCCATTACGTCGTAGCGCACTTGGTGCTTGCTTGGAAGTTTAGAGGTTTTTTTCGCTGTAAAAAGAAGTTTTCTTCCCACGCACAACGGACACTAATGTTTTTGTCACTTTTTATGGAATCAAACTTAAAGTAAGGTCAGTACTTCCACGCTTTAAACGCTGCATGCTCATACTCTCTCCCACACTCGATATATTATCCATTGATCTGCACACAGCTGTTGTCACGAACGTCCACTCGCTTACGTCACTGTCATGAGACATTCTCGCAAAAAAATCACGGTTTTAGTAACGCAGTAACGCAGCATTCCTACGGGAAAGTAACGGTAATCTAATTACCGTTTTTGCAATAGTAATCCCTTACTTTACTCGTTACTTGAAAAAAAGTTATCGGATTACAGTAACGCGTTACTGCCCATCTCTGGTAGTAACAACCCCCTAAGCACCCTGATTTTGAATGACCAGTAGTAAAACTGTAGCAATGTTGATGGCCTTTTCCCATTCCAAATAAATTTAGACACCACAGAGTGTATATTCTTAAAGCAAGACAGAGGAGGGAGAAGTGGCAACATGAATAAAAGGAAATTAAGACATGACAGTATGTTCATTTTGACTATGTTGAGGCCCTAGTCTTAGTGTGGGGCAGGTCAACGCTGCAGTGATCTGAGTGATCAGATATCAAGATTGGCTGAATACAAATTAGTGACGTGTCGGTCGCGAACGAAATGGCACAAAAATGGCTCTTAGAGCCAACTCTTTGAAGTGAACAACGCGAGCCGGCTCCTTACTCACCAGGGGGCAGCTTTGTGTAGCCAAATGTTAAAGTCATGAATTCGCCTTAAGGGGCCATGTTGATATTATGAAGTAAATTGCATCATACAGTTTGAAGTACCTTTTTTCATTCTTCTAAGGCATATGCGAGTGCGCATGTACACACACACACACACACACACACACACACACACACACACACACACACACACACACAAGAATGAATGAAAATATGAATATTTTGATTTCCTAAATGTCACAGTTGTACAGTAATAACTCCGATAGTGTTATCAGTTCATCAGTGGCAAACGGGGAAAGGAGAAGAAAGTAGTTGCGAAACAAATACATCAAAAGAGTATTGATTATTAATCGCGAAGCTCTGAGAGCTTGGTAATATTCTACTTTGCTATGGATGTGTTTGAGGAGATTTTACAGGCAGAGATCCTTAACATCACTGTATCCACAGAATGGCCTACAGGTAAGACTTAATCACACAAGGAGAAAAATGAAAATGAAAGCCGTTGACTCAATGGAATGCATAGAATGCTAAGAGCCTTCAATTCAGTGGGGATGTGGCGAACATGTCATGGTCCTGAGTCTGAGGACTCGGTGTTTTGTGTTTCTTTATATTCTTCTATATTCTTGTTTATTCTGCCTTGTCTTTTGTTTAGGTTTGCTATGTGTTAGTGTGTTTGTTTCATGCCTGCCTGTGTTCCCTCTGTCTGTCCATGGTGTCACTGTGTCTGCTCGTGAGTCTGCCTGCCAAGTTCAGTGTCCTGTCTGGTTCTCTGTGTCTGTTAGTTTCCTGTTTTTATTCTGAAAGTTCATGTCTCATGTCAATGTGTTTAGTTTTACCTCTCTCCTGTCTCGTTAGCCTAATTTCTCCCAGCTGTGTCTCCCTCCTGTTGTCCATTTCCTAATTACTCCCCTGTGTATTTAAGCCCTGTGTTTTCCTGTGCTCCCTGTCTTGTCGTACCCTCAACTTGCTGTGTGTTCATGACTTCCAGGCCTCCTGCACCTCAGTTAGAGTTTTGTTTGCTTTTGTGAGTTTTATTTTATGTTGAAGTTTTGTTCCAGCAATAAAGCTGCATTTTCAGTTTAAACCTCGTTTCCTAAGAGTCCTGCATTTTGGGTTCACCACTCCTGCCTGCCTGCCACACAGCCAACCATGACAGAACAACACTAAAGGCCAACTTCAAGCTAGAGCAAGTTTTGAATAGTCAGTTGAATGGGAAGAACAACATCTGGCCACTCAACACCTGCACCCTGCCGGCAGTGATGGGGCGTAATGGAATAATTGTACGGGCGTTACATATTTAAGATACAAAATATGAGTAACTGTATTCCATTACAGTTACCGTTTTAAAAGGTGGTATTCAGAATACAGTTACCTTATTGAAATAAATGGATTACACGGCGGTCTTTCCCTGTTTCATATATTAGGCTATGCCCTCTCTATTTTTGGTAATTCCACGCCAGTGGAAACCCAAAGAAAGCACGCATTAAGAGGCTCTAATGCCTGTGTCTGAATCTCGCGCCCCATGTCACCTGTACTTGCGGCCGCCTAATGACTTGAAGAAATATTTTTAAAAATTATTATTCAAAATAATTTATTATGAAGGCAATAGGCAGAGTGTTGCAGAAGAAAGTAGCCTCATGGGCAGTGTAGTCCGTGCTGCAGGGAGAATGGACTGCAATACCTGTTATGTTTCTGTGAGCGCGAGGAGGGAGAAGAAGGAGAGTCGAAAAGTACGAGTTGTCACTGACCACTGATGGAAGATGGAAGCATGTGAATATAATAATAACCACTGCCACCAAAAGGTTTTCCTCTTAGACGAGGAAGAAAGCCCCGGGACGTGAATTCGGGTGCGGGCAGGTGTTTATAGTCTGGTCCACGGCGGTGGGATTCAGTCTGACGATCCGAACCACCAGTGAGACATCTGAGGGTGAGAAACATTATTTTGGTATATAAAACCACCGCAAAGGTTTAATGAAACGCGTAAAATAGGTTAGAAGTAGCCGCAATTACGCCGTAACGAACCAAATTAGACTTAGGTTTTAGAGGTAGTCGTAATTACTTCGTAACAAATTGTAGAAGGGCGCAAATGTCTATGTGTATTTGTCTGGAAGTAAGTTGATTTTACAGCACAATATGCTGCTGAACTACTTCCATTTTTTGTTTTCTTTGCTTGAGGCTCACGTACTGGTGACAAAGGACAACGGTTGAGTTTTATCTCATAAAACTGATACCGCTTCATTTTTTAGAAGTGAAGTAGAAGGGAGTATCAGCAACCACTCTGAAGTCAAGCGTGCCAGTGACGGCCCAGCAAAATCTTTGAAAATGGGAAATAAACAAGTAAAATTAACACCTGATGAGAAATGTTTAGAAAAACAATAAGCTGGAGCAGGAATAATCCAAAAGAAAGGGAGAGGAATGCATATTGGAAGAGCAAGAGGTAAAGGCAGACTTAGATACACACCAAACAGTAATTTTAGCGCTGCATGCTGGGAGTGTGGAAAAAAGGGACATTTTGCACGTGACTGTAAGAAACAAAGAAGACAGTGACTCAGAACAGGATAGCAGCTCAGGTGAAGAGAGCAGTTCAGACTAGGAAGAACATAATAATCCCTCACCAAGTGAAAATTAGAGATCAAAGTGGTTTAAAGTAGTTTAAAAAGGGCTGGAAACAGATCCGACTGAATAAATATAAATACACGAGGTATAAAGTAAAATAAACAGAAGGCTAAATTAAATTAGGGTGATATGTTGGATCACCCAGGAATTTGTATGTGTCGACCACATCAATATCCAAACTATGGATGTTCACTGGTGCGATGGATGGTGGTTGGTTGAATTCACACCAGATGATGAAGTCGGTGATGATCTTCCTATACTCTAGATCGTTCCCCTCAGACATCCATCAATGACTGTATCATCAGAGAATTTCTGGAGGTGGCCGTTAGGAAGGGAGAAAAAAAAAACATGACTCTCACAGTGCTTCCAGTACTCTCCAGGTGTGACAGTGATCTGTGCAGGAGGTACATGACTGCATCATTCACCCCAATACTAGGATAGTAAGTGACCAGCAGGGGATCCAGCAGTTTACTCACCAGAGTTGTGAGATGTTTGAGAATTAACCTCTCCAGGTTCTTCAAGGTATACTTCAGGGTATGATGTAAATACTGGGCAGTGGTTCTTTTTTTTCTGGAGAGACTTCTTTAGTCTGTTTGTATTCTGACTCTGTAGTAGGGCTGAACGATATATCGCATTTGCGATAATATCGCGACATGATCAAGTGCAATTTTCTAACCGCAAAGGCTGCGGTTATACTCTGGACATGTCCAAATTCATGGGCTGCATCCTCCTGAGGCCGCATTTGTAGACCGATTACGTCACAGCGACGCGCCGAAGGCTGTCCAAATTACTACCATATCCCAGAATTCATAGCGCGGCCCAGCCAAACTCCAGTTTCCAGCAATGGCGGCCGCTACTAAGTTTTAAAATTACTCATACTAATCTTTCTGGGTCACAAAATAAACTTTTAACATATTTTCAGGCGAGAAAGTAGTTGTGTAAACATCAAATATCTGCTCGGTTTATCAAGATATCCCATATTTGCAAAAGTGCTTCGACGTTTTCAGAGGCGTCTGCTACCCACCAGCTCGACAGCTAGCCGGGAGCTCGAGGGTTACTGATGCGGCCGAGAACGGCACAACTCCCGGCACATCATTTTCAGATCACCGCGGAGTTTCGCTGCTCGGGTTAAACGTAATATATAAGTCACTTAGACAACCTAAAAATGTTATTGTTGGGCTTTTTTCAGTGTTTTGTTTGTTCGTGAGTAAATCGGTTTGGCTGAGATTAAAGTTATTAGATTAGATAAAATAAAACTTTATTAATCCCCCGGGTGGGTTCCTCCTTGGTTTTCACACAGCTGACTAAACGTCAAACAGAAAACTTATTAAACAGAAGTATGAGACAGTCGAGAATTTACACCAGTGTCTGGTTATATTTTAGATAGCAAGAAGCAGACGGCCGAGTTTATTAAACTCCACGGAGACAGCGGTGATGCTAATCAGAACTAGACCGTCCAATTTCACGCCTTTAAACTTTAAAGGCGTGTTTGTGTGTGTGTTTATACAATTGCTATTATGTTTGCACTTTATGTGTAATGTTACTGACTGCAGAGATCAGTAAGATGTGTGTATTTTTTATTTATTAGTTTTATTTACCGGTCAATTTACCGGTCGATCTACGTCCCTACCCTCACCTATGGCCACGAGCTGTGGGTAGTGACCGAAAGAACGAGATCGCGGATACAAGCGGCAGAAATGAGCTTCCTCCGAAGGGTGGCTGGCCTCTCCCTTAGAGATAGGGTGAGAAGTTCGGCCATCCGGGAGGGGCTCAGAGTAGAGCAGCTGCTGCTCCACATCGAAAGGAGCCAGCTGAGGTGGTTCGGGCATCTGACAAGGATGCCCCCTGGGCGCCTCCTGGGTGAGGTGTTCCAGGCATGTCCCACCGGGAGGAGGCCCCCGGGCAGACCCAGGACACGCTGGAGAGATTATATCTCTCGGCTGGCCTGGGAACGCCTTGGTATTCCCCCGGATAAGCTGGAGGAGGTGGCTGGGGAGAGGGAGGTCTGGGCCTCTTTGCTTAGGCTGCTGCCCCCGCGACCCGGCCCCGGACAAAGCGGATGAAAATGGATGGATGGATGGATAGTTTTATTTATTTAATATTATTTTTTAATTGAATGACTGTCTAGTAGTTCACAGATGTCGAAAAACTGAGTGTGGTAAAGCCACTGATTTTTTTTATGTATATTTCTGCAATCTGCACATTGTACTGACTTTCATTTTAATGTTTACACCAGGGTTCCTTGTCAGCACTTTATGCTCAGATGTTTGTAAGCTAAAAATAAACTATTGTGTATGTTCAAATATACTGTTGTGATTGAAGAAGTTAAATAAAAATGTCAGTCATCAATTCATGCATCACCTCATGTCATCATAACAGAGGTCTGTCTTCCAGGAAAGAACAGTTTAAAATTAATGTAATATAGTATTGGCCATACTATATGATGTATTGCTTGTCTTTGTTTAAAATACAGAAGACAAAGACCTTAAAAAATAATCGCATATCGCATCGCAATCGCAATATTGGGGCAAAAAATCGCAATTAGATTATTTTCCATAATCGTTCAGCCCTACTCTGTAGCCCTGCTTCTGTTTCCTTGTCTCTAATAATGTTGGTCACTTTCATAAGTTATGTCAGAGTTTGATCCACCATGTGATATAATTTAGAAAATATCTAATTAGCAATGGCTTTCAATAACCTGGAATTAAAAAACAACAACAACGAAAAAAACAACAACACTGCAGAACACTGTCAGTTATGGACTGATGTCTACAGCACCAGGACCTCAACATTAATGGTTTAGGATACCCTTCAAGAAGCCTGGAGAACTATTCCTGAAGACTATTTAAAGACATTCAGTAAAATTTGCTCAAAAGAGTTTAAGCTGTGTTGAACACATATTGACTTTCAAGCTTGTTAGAATTGCATTCAGTATTTTTTTGCCTTCAATTCATCATTCAACATAATCAAGGGTTTAAAGTGCACCTTTATAATCCAAAAAATACAGTAATGTAATGGTCTTCTAACAGGTATCATTCAGAAAGCATTAAATTGACTGTAAATCGTGCAAAATACAGCAGCTAGACATCTTCTAAAGACTAAGAAAAATTTACATATTGCATTAGAATTGATTTTAAGATTTTACTAATTACCTGTCCTTCATGGCCTGGGCTCAGAATATATACTAGAAGTGCTTCTCCTGTACCAGCAAGCACTTTGGTTATAGAAAGTTATACACAAATAATAATAATAATAAT
Source organism: Mchenga conophoros (assembly GCF_057382185.1). NCBI lineage: Eukaryota > Metazoa > Chordata > Actinopteri > Cichliformes > Cichlidae > Mchenga > Mchenga conophoros. The sequence continues at coordinate 9,757,931 of NC_140541.1, forward strand.
GATATTTTATTATTATTTTATCTACACTACTAAGTCTACTCACCTCTCTATGAGGTATGCTGTACGATGATAGATCACACAGACAAAAATATCAACTGATAAAGTTTGGTGAAATTGTTTACATGTTCTTGAATAACTTAATGAGTCCCATTGAGAATGGGAAATTGTCTGATAAAACAAAGCCACAGAGCCAATTACTTCTTAGTTCGGTGCTGGAAAAGCATTACTACAATACATTAAGACTTGTCTTTTCATTTGATTTTTAATGAATACCATTTATGTCATCTAGTTGTATAGTAAATAACATTTTTGTTCATTAAATGGATATTGAATTAAATGTAACATTGCTAACTCTAGGTGGGTTTGCAGAATTGCACAAATACAGGTATCTTTATTTTGTGATCATATTTACACTTTATATTCTGATACTCTGCTTTAATTCCACTATAGTTTTCCTTATCTGGACTCACAAAAACCTTCACGAGCCAATGTACATTTTTATTGCAGCTTTGTTAATCAACTCTGTTCTTTACAGCATGATTATCTATCCAAAGCTCTTATCTGATGTTTTGTCTGAAAAACAGATGATATCATATCCACTCTGTCTTTTCCAAGGTTTATCATATTACACCTCGGTTGGTTCAGACTTTTTACTGTTGGCAGCAATGGCATATGACAGGTATGTGTCTATATGTAAACCCCTGCAATATCCAGTTATTATGAATAGAATAACTATTTATGTATGTCTGATTTTAGCTTGGCTTATACCTGCTTTTGAAACCTCAGTGATGGGTGTGTTGTATTCGAATGTCAAACTCTGTAGCTTTTCTCTGACAGGAATTTTTTGTAATAATTCACTTTACAAGCTTCAGTGTGTGCCCTCGGTCGCAATATCTATATATGGTGTGGTCATGTTGATAAGCATTGCCCTTCTACCTTTGCTTTTCATACTTTTTACATACATCAGGATTCTTAGAATATCTTACCATTGTTGTAGAGAAGTGAGGAAAAAAGCTGTAAAGACATGTTTACCCCACCTGCTGGTGTTAACCAACTTTTCCTGTTTTATTTTCTTTGATATAATTATAGTTCGACTGGATTCTGATCTATCCAAAACTCTTCGTTTGACATTGACGTTTCAGTCAATTGTATTCCATCCTCTTTTAAATCCAATCATATATGGACTCAAAATGAATGAAATTTTCAAACATATCAAAATATTGTTGTCAAGTTTAATAACACTGGTATTACTGCCCTATTATCAAATGTATGGCATATAATTTTAAATTGTAATGCAAACTAGACAATGGAGTACCTTTTCTCCGATTTTACATACTAGACAGAGGAAAAGAGATCAAATTTATAGAAATGTCATGACATTTATGTAAATGTTGATTTCTGTTCTTCTATTGATGACAACATAATGGTCATAAAACAAAGACAAACAATTTCTTAAACTGTTTCTGGTAATGTTTAAATTCTAAACATCTCATATGCCTGCATTTCACATTTTCCCTTCTATATTGTCATAGATTATTACTTACTATTGTATATTCACATAAAAATAATTTAGTAGAATGAATCAATTAGTAGAAGTCTCTCTTTGATGCTGACAAGCATGTGAATATTCATCACAGTGTCTTCTGTTTTCTCAGTTATATATATATATATATATATATATATATATATATATATATATATATATATATATATATATATATATAGTTTTTTTTAATGAAAAATTCTTTTGAACTTTCCATAACTCATTATTTATAAACATAATATAGTGTATTGTATAGTGTAATGTGTAAATTCAATGCTAATTTCTAACTCTGTTAAATTTACTAAATTCTGTTTTCATGAATACCTGGATGTTAAATGTAATTGTTACACTTTGTAAAACAGAACACCCATTTTATTAAAGGTGAAATAATTTATACAGTTTTTAACTCTCAGTGATGCTGCAGTGTTCATTTGACTTTGAGACCTGAAGTTGTAACCTGCAGCAATGTTAAAGATGATCTACAGGGCTTCAAACATTCAGGAATTATAGTCACCATATAATTCACTTTTCATGGTAAACATTCATTAGATCCATCAGATATAAAGTCATTGTTGGAGCAATACACAAACGCTTATCAGAAACTGAACAAAGTGCAAATAATTTCAATAACATGTAAACACAAGGACTCAGTCCACGAATAGGAGTATTAGAATAGATGTGCTTAATCCCGCTTGTATCATAGGCCTACTAGTACAAGTGGAAATACACTAAAAATTACCTCCAAGTATTCAATACTGAGTACAGTTGAACCCCGACTTACGAAATTAATTCGTTCCCGAGGGTCTTTCAGAAGTCGAAAATTTTCGTAAGTCGAAGCACCCATCGCGCCTTTTGAGTGAATGGTAGGCTATAGGCTAATTGCTAACTGCAACAACAATACGTCGTTCAAGTGGAACAGCGAAGCTCAAGTACGAAAGCCAAGGGGGTTGTCACATGATTTGGAAGGCATTGTGGGCATTGTAGGCATTCTGGGCTCAGCCAATCAGAGACAGTGGATTTTGTTACACGGGCATTTTGCCATAACACGGGCAGAAATATTGCCGTTAAGTGCCGTCGTAACTTGAATTTTTCGTTAAATGGGGTATTCCTAAGTCGGGGTTCCACTGTATTGTAAAACAAATGATTGACATCAAAAAATTAAGCAGGAAGCAGCATAAAGTCTGCTTACAATTATCTCTCATAAACTTATTTTCAGCTGTTTTAACCATTTACAGCTTTTCACATGTTAATGACTTGGTTAACGATCTAACTAGCATATCAACAGTGCGTTTCAGAGACACCCAACAACTGTACCCACACTCCGCACATCACGTGTCTGATTAGCCACATTTAGCTTACCGCCGTCGAGTGGATGCTCAGCATTTACATGAAGCCACAGCTCAGTAAACCTTCTGGTTTCACTCTGTCCTCTACGACAAGTACAAAATTATACTTTGTGAACATTATCAGTTTGGATGGCATTTTAACTCGTTAGAGATTAATTTCTTCAGCTTACCGATAACAAAGTTTTAGCCCGCCTGCTCTGTTCGGCTGTAGAAGCAAGAGACCATGAGGCCGCACCTTGACCACCTGGTCAGCTGGACTGGGACAAAAAATCGGTCAGGGCATTTTGCCTAGAGAGTGGCCACAAGGTATTATAGGAAAAACCATAAAACCTTTGGATGACAACAAATGCTGTTGTGACAGTGATGTACACTGTCTTGTTGGTATATATGTATGAGTTCTAAACAGTTTACATCACATGACAACTTAAGGACATCTTCTGGTTTCATCTTCATGTTTCCCTCTCAACAGATATCAAAACCAACATCATGAGCACAAGAAATGACAACATCAAAGAACGCAAGTATGGCGAAGCTCGCGGCTCTCCAACAGGAGATTGAGAGACCAGTGTTGGACTGCAGAACTGCTTTGAAATTCATATGAGCTGTTCGCACTAAAGTAAAAAGCACCATCACTTCATGCGGATAGCCCCTTTGGCGCCAGCTGCAAGGCTGGAGCCGAACAAAAACACCCTGATAACGACTGTGTTTAGTCTGTTCCTTCCCACTCCATACAAGGCCACCTGGGTTGGCTGGTAGACTGTTTACTTAGCCTGGCAGGGCGAACTATGGACACGCACACACACACACTTATCCCCCTCCCTTTCCAAACGCCTTCGATGCTTGTTTCCTGCGGGGGAACACGGCGGGTCTGTGTGACGCGCTGGAAGGGTAGCGCTGTGCAGGGCGGCTGCTGTGTTCGCTTCGGATTACTCCTCACCAGTGTTGGTCATGTTACTTGAAAAAAGTAATCAGTAACTAATTACTGATTACTTCCCCAAAACAGTAATCCCATTACTTTACTGATTACTTATTTTCAAAAGTAATTAATTACTTAGTTACTTTTTAAAAACACGATTTACAACCTGAATAGGTGATAAAGCGATAGATCTTTCAGTCCAATTCTACTTTTTCTACATAATCCATCATACAAAATGTAATCAAATGGAAAAGTCTCTTTTTAAAACTTGTTTTATTAGTTTTAATCTTTTAACTTTATGCATCAAGCAAAAATTTAATTATATGCAACATTCTCTGACTGGAAGAAATTTGTTTAATATTTAAACCTATTTTCTGCACATTCCAGCACATAAAATATTTTTGTGTGTTTACACTCACTCTTTCAAATAGATGCAAGTAAAACACAGCAGAAAATAAATAAAGTCAGAGACTCAGCGGTCCTGTTGCTCTATTTTCACCTGTAAAGCAGGAGTAGGGTAGGCGGAGGTTTACCCTGGTGCAGGTGTGCTGCAGCGGTCAGTGGAAGAATCCGCGAGTTTCTCTGTGAGTTTCCCATTACGTCGTAGCGCACTTGGTGCTTGCTTGGAAGTTTAGAGGTTTTTTTCGCTGTAAAAAGAAGTTTTCTTCCCACGCACAACGGACACTAATGTTTTTGTCACTTTTTATGGAATCAAACTTAAAGTAAGGTCAGTACTTCCACGCTTTAAACGCTGCATGCTCATACTCTCTCCCACACTCGATATATTATCCATTGATCTGCACACAGCTGTTGTCACGAACGTCCACTCGCTTACGTCACTGTCATGAGACATTCTCGCAAAAAAATCACGGTTTTAGTAACGCAGTAACGCAGCATTCCTACGGGAAAGTAACGGTAATCTAATTACCGTTTTTGCAATAGTAATCCCTTACTTTACTCGTTACTTGAAAAAAAGTTATCGGATTACAGTAACGCGTTACTGCCCATCTCTGGTAGTAACAACCCCCTAAGCACCCTGATTTTGAATGACCAGTAGTAAAACTGTAGCAATGTTGATGGCCTTTTCCCATTCCAAATAAATTTAGACACCACAGAGTGTATATTCTTAAAGCAAGACAGAGGAGGGAGAAGTGGCAACATGAATAAAAGGAAATTAAGACATGACAGTATGTTCATTTTGACTATGTTGAGGCCCTAGTCTTAGTGTGGGGCAGGTCAACGCTGCAGTGATCTGAGTGATCAGATATCAAGATTGGCTGAATACAAATTAGTGACGTGTCGGTCGCGAACGAAATGGCACAAAAATGGCTCTTAGAGCCAACTCTTTGAAGTGAACAACGCGAGCCGGCTCCTTACTCACCAGGGGGCAGCTTTGTGTAGCCAAATGTTAAAGTCATGAATTCGCCTTAAGGGGCCATGTTGATATTATGAAGTAAATTGCATCATACAGTTTGAAGTACCTTTTTCATTCATCTAAGGCATATGCGAGTGCGCATGTACACACACACACACACACACACACACACACACACACACACAAGAATGAATGAAAATATGAATATTTTGATTTCCTAAATGTCACAGTTGTACAGTAATAACTCCGATAGTGTTATCAGTTCATCAGTGGCAAACGGGGAAAGGAGAAGAAAGTAGTTGCGAAACAAATACATCAAAAGAGTATTGATTATTAATCGCGAAGCTCTGAGAGCTTGGTAATATTCTACTTTGCTATGGATGTGTTTGAGGAGATTTTACAGGCAGAGATCCTTAACATCACTGTATCCACAGAATGGCCTACAGGTAAGACTTAATCACACAAGGAGAAAAATGAAAATGAAAGCCGTTGACTCAATGGAATGCATAGAATGCTAAGAGCCTTCAATTCAGTGGGGATGTGGCGAACATGTCATGGTCCTGAGTCTGAGGACTCGGTGTTTTGTGTTTCTTTATATTCTTCTATATTCTTGTTTATTCTGCCTTGTCTTTTGTTTAGGTTTGCTATGTGTTAGTGTGTTTGTTTCATGCCTGCCTGTGTTCCCTCTGTCTGTCCATGGTGTCACTGTGTCTGCTCGTGAGTCTGCCTGCCAAGTTCAGTGTCCTGTCTGGTTCTCTGTGTCTGTTAGTTTCCTGTTTTTATTCTGAAAGTTCATGTCTCATGTCAATGTGTTTAGTTTTACCTCTCTCCTGTCTCGTTAGCCTAATTTCTCCCAGCTGTGTCTCCCTCCTGTTGTCCATTTCCTAATTACTCCCCTGTGTATTTAAGCCCTGTGTTTTCCTGTGCTCCCTGTCTTGTCGTACCCTCAACTTGCTGTGTGTTCATGACTTCCAGGCCTCCTGCACCTCAGTTAGAGTTTTGTTTGCTTTTGTGAGTTTTATTTTATGTTGAAGTTTTGTTCCAGCAATAAAGCTGCATTTTCAGTTTAAACCTCGTTTCCTAAGAGTCCTGCATTTTGGGTTCACCACTCCTGCCTGCCTGCCACACAGCCAACCATGACAGAACAACACTAAAGGCCAACTTCAAGCTAGAGCAAGTTTTGAATAGTCAGTTGAATGGGAAGAACAACATCTGGCCACTCAACACCTGCACCCTGCCGGCAGTGATGGGGCGTAATGGAATAATTGTACGGGCGTTACATATTTAAGATACAAAATATGAGTAACTGTATTCCATTACAGTTACCGTTTTAAAAGGTGGTATTCAGAATACAGTTACCTTATTGAAATAAATGGATTACACGGCGGTCTTTCCCTGTTTCATATATTAGGCTATGCCCTCTCTATTTTTGGTAATTCCACGCCAGTGGAAACCCAAAGAAAGCACGCATTAAGAGGCTCTAATGCCTGTGTCTGAATCTCGCGCCCCATGTCACCTGTACTTGCGGCCGCCTAATGACTTGAAGAAATATTTTTAAAAATTATTATTCAAAATAATTTATTATGAAGGCAATAGGCAGAGTGTTGCAGAAGAAAGTAGCCTCATGGGCAGTGTAGTCTGTGCTGCAGGGAGAATGGACTGCAATACCTGTTATGTTTCTGTGAGCGCGAGGAGGGAGAAGAAGGAGAGTCGAAAAGTACGAGTTGTCACTGACCACTGATGGAAGATGGAAGCATGTGAATATAATAATAACCACTGCCACCAAAAGGTTTTCCTCTTAGACGAGGAAGAAAGCCCCGGGACGTGAATTCGGGTCCGGGCAGGTGTTTATAGTCTGGTCCACGGCGGTGGGATTCAGTCTGACGATCCGAACCACCAGTGAGACATCTGAGGGTGAGAAACATTATTTTGGTATATAAAACCACCGCAAAGGTTTAATGAAACGCGTAAAATAGGTTAGAAGTAGCCGCAATTACGCCGTAACGAACCAAATTAGACTTAGGTTTTAGAGGTAGTCGTAATTACTTCGTAACAAATTGTAGAAGGGCGCAAATGTCTATGTGTATTTGTCTGGAAGTAAGTTGATTTTACAGCACAATATGCTGCTGAACTACTTCCATTTTTTGTTTTCTTTGCTTGAGGCTCACGTACTGGTGACAAAGGACAACGGTTGAGTTTTATCTCATAAAACTGATACCGCTTCATTTTTTAGAAGTGAAGTAGAAGGGAGTATCAGCAACCACTCTGAAGTCAAGCGTGCCAGTGACGGCCCAGCAAAATCTTTGAAAATGGGAAATAAACAAGTAAAATTAACACCTGATGAGAAATGTTTAGAAAAACAATAAGCTGGAGCAGGAATAATCCAAAAGAAAGGGAGAGGAATGCATATTGGAAGAGCAAGAGGTAAAGGCAGACTTAGATACACACCAAACAGTAATTTTAGCGCTGCATGCTGGGAGTGTGGAAAAAAGGGACATTTTGCACGTGACTGTAAGAAACAAAGAAGACAGTGACTCAGAACAGGATAGCAGCTCAGGTGAAGAGAGCAGTTCAGACTAGGAAGAACATAATAATCCCTCACCAAGTGAAAATTAGAGATCAAAGTGGTTTAAAGTAGTTTAAAAAGGGCTGGAAACAGATCCGACTGAATAAATATAAATACACGAGGTATAAAGTAAAATAAACAGAAGGCTAAATTAAATTAGGGTGATATGTTGGATCACCCAGGAATTTGTATGTGTCGACCACATCAATATCCAAACTATGGATGTTCACTGGTGCGATGGATGGTGGTTGGTTGAATTCACACCAGATGATGAAGTCGGTGATGATTTTCCTATACTCTAGATCGTTCCCCTCAGACATCCATCAATGACTGTATCATCAGAGAATTTCTGGAGGTGGCCGTTAGGAAGGGAGAAAAAAAAAACATGAATCTCACAGTGCTTCCAGTACTCTCCAGGTGTGACAGTGATCTGTGCAGGAGGTACATGACTGCATCATTCACCCCAATACTAGGATAGTAAGTGACCAGCAGGGGATCCAGCAGTTTACTCACCAGAGTTGTGAGATGTTTGAGAATTAACCTCTCCAGGTTCTTCAAGGTATACTTCAGGGTATGATGTAAATACTGGGCAGTGGTTCTTTTTTTTCTGGAGAGACTTCTTTAGTCTGTTTGTATTCTGACTCTGTAGTAGGGCTGAACGATATATCGCATTTGCGATAATATCGCGACATGATCAAGTGCAATTTTCTAACCGCAAAGGCTGCGATTATACTCTGGACATGTCCAAATTCATGGGCTGCATCCTCCTGAGGCCGCATTTGTAGACCGATTACGTCACAGCGACGCGCCGAAGGCTGTCCAAATTACTACCATATCCCAGAATTCATAGCGCGGCCCAGCCAAACTCCAGTTTCCAGCAATGGCGGCCGCTACTAAGTTTTAAAATTACTCATACTAATCTTTCTGGGTCACAAAATAAACTTTTAACATATTTTCAGGCGAGAAAGTAGTTGTGTAAACATCAAATATCTGCTCGGTTTATCAAGATATCCCATATTTGCAAAAGTGCTTCGACGTTTTCAGAGGCGTCTGCTACCCACCAGCTCGACAGCTAGCCGGGAGCTCGAGGGTTACTGATGCGGCCGAGAACGGCACAACTCCCGGCACATCATTTTCAGATCACCGCGGAGTTTCGCTGCTCGGGTTAAACGTAATATATAAGTCACTTAGACAACCTAAAAATGTTATTGTTGGGCTTTTTTCAGTGTTTTGTTTGTTCGTGAGTAAATCGGTTTGGCTGAGATTAAAGTTATTAGATTAGATAAAATAAAACTTTATTAATCCCCCGGGTGGGTTCCTCCTTGGTTTTCACACAGCTGACTAAACGTCAAACAGAAAACTTATTAAACAGAAGTATGAGACAGTCGAGAATTTACACCAGTGTCTGGTTATATTTTAGATAGCAAGAAGCAGACGGCCGAGTTTATTAAACTCCACGGAGACAGCGGTGACGCTAATCAGAAGGCTAGACCGTCCAATTTCACGCCTTTAAATTTTAAAGGCGTGTTTGTGTGTGTGTTTATACAATTGCTATTATGTTTGCACTTTATGTGTAATGTTACTGACTGCAGAGATCAGTAAGATGTGTGTATTTTTTATTTATTAGTTTTATTTACCGGTCAATTTACCGGTCGATCTACGTCCCTACCCTCACCTATGGCCACGAGCTGTGGGTAGTGACCGAAAGAACGAGATCGCGGATACAAGCGGCAGAAATGAGCTTCCTCCGAAGGGTGGCTGGCCTCTCCCTTAGAGATAGGGTGAGAAGTTCGGCCATCCGGGAGGGGCTCAGAGTAGAGCAGCTGCTGCTCCACATCGAAAGGAGCCAGCTGAGGTGGTTCGGGCATCTGACAAGGATGCCCCCTGGGCGCCTCCTGGGTGAGGTGTTCCAGGCATGTCCCACCGGGAGGAGGCCCCCGGGCAGACCCAGGACACGCTGGAGAGATTATATCTCTCGGCTGGCCTGGGAACGCCTTGGTATTCCCCCGGATAAGCTGGAGGAGGTGGCTGGGGAGAGGGAGGTCTGGGCCTCTTTGCTTAGGCTGCTGCCCCCGCGACCCGGCCCTGGACAAAGCGGATGAAAATGGATGGATGGATGGATAGTTTTATTTATTTAATATTATTTTTTAATTGAATGACTGTCTAGTAGTTCACAGATGTCGAAAAACTGAGTGTGGTAAAGCCACTGATTTTTTTTATGTATATTTCTGCAATCTGCACATTGTACTGACTTTCATTTTAATGTTTACACCAGGGTTCCTTGTCAGCACTTTATGCTCAGATGTTTGTAAGCTAAAAATAAACTATTGTGTATGTTCAAATATACTGTTGTGATTGAAGAAGTTAAATAAAAATGTCAGTCATCAATTCATGCATCACCTCATGTCATCATAACAGAGGTCTGTCTTCCAGGAAAGAACAGTTTAAAATTAATGTAATATAGTATTGGCCATACTATATGATGTATTGCTTGTCTTTGTTTAAAATACAGAAGACAAAGACCTTAAAAAATAATCGCATATCGCATCGCAATCGCAATATTGGGGCAAAAAATCGCAATTAGATTATTTTCCATAATCGTTCAGCCCTACTCTGTAGCCCTGCTTCTGTTTCCTTGTCTCTAATAATGTTGGTCACTTTCATAAGTTATGTCAGAGTTTGATCCACCATGTGATATAATTTAGAAAATATCAATTAGCAATGGCTTTCAATAACCTGGAATTAAAAAACAACAACAACGAAAAAAACAACAACACTGCAGAACACTGTCAGTTATGGACTGATGTCTACAGCACCAGGACCTCAACATTAATGGTTTAGGATACCCTTCAAGAAGCCTGGAGAACTATTCCTGAAGACTATTTAAAGACATTCAGTAAAATTTGCTCAAAAGAGTTTAAGCTGTGTTGAACACATATTGACTTTCAAGCTTGTTAGAATTGCATTCAGTATTTTTTTGCCTTCAATTCATCATTCAACATAATCAAGGGTTTAAAGTGCACCTTTATAATCCAAAAAATACAGTAATGTAATGGTCTTCTAACAGGTATCATTCAGAAAGCATTAAATTGACTGTAAATCGTGCAAAATACAGCAGCTAGACATCTTCTAAAGACTAAGAAAAATTTACATATTGCATTAGAATTGATTTTAAGATTTTACTAATTACCTGTCCTTCATGGCCTGGGCTCAGAATATATACTAGAAGTGCTTCTCCTGTACCAGCAAGCACTTTGGTTATAGAAAGTTATACACAAATAATAATAATAATAATGATATTTTATTATTATTTTATCTACACTACTAAGTCTACTCACCTCTCTATGAGGTATGCTGTACGATGATAGATCACACAGACAAAAATATCAACTGATAAAGTTTGGTGAAATTGTTTACATGTTCTTGAATAACTTAATGAGTCCCATTGAGAATGGGAAATTGTCTGATAAAACAAAGCCACAGAGCCAATTACTTCTTAGTTCGGTGCTGGAAAAGCATTACTACAATACATTAAGACTTGTCTTTTCATTTGATTTTTAATGAATACCATTTATGTCATCTAGTTGTATAGTAAATAACATTTTTGTTCATTAAATGGATATTGAATTAAATGTAACATTGCTAACTCTAGGTGGGTTTGCAGAATTGCACAAATACAGATATCTTTATTTTGTGATCATATTTACACTTTATATTCTGATACTCTGCTTTAATTCCACTATAGTTTTCCTTATCTGGACTCACAAAAACCTTCACGAGCCAATGTACATTTTTATTGCAGCTTTGTTAATCAACTCTGTTCTTTACAGCATGATTATCTATCCAAAGCTCTTATCTGATGTTTTGTCTGAAAAACAGATGATATCATATCCACTCTGTCTTTTCCAAGGTTTATCATATTACACCTCGGTTGGTTCAGACTTTTTACTGTTGGCAGCAATGGCATATGACAGGTATGTGTCTATATGTAAACCCCTGCAATATCCAGTTATTATGAATAGAATAACTATTTATGTATGTCTGATTTTAGCTTGGCTTATACCTGCTTTTGAAACCTCAGTGATGGGTGTGTTGTATTCGAATGTCAAACTCTGTAGCTTTTCTCTGACAGGAATTTTTTGTAATAATTCACTTTACAAGCTTCAGTGTGTGCCCTCGGTCGCAATATCTATATATGGTGTGGTCATGTTGATAAGCATTGCCCTTCTACCTTTGCTTTTCATACTTTTTACATACATCAGGATTATTAGAATATCTTACCATTGTTGTAGAGAAGTGAGGAAAAAAGCTGTAAAGACATGTTTACCCCACCTGCTGGTGTTAACCAACTTTTCCTGTTTTATTTTCTTTGATATAATTATAGTTCGACTGGATTCTGATCTATCCAAAACTCTTCGTTTGACATTGACGTTTCAGTCAATTGTATTCCATCCTCTTTTAAATCCAATCATATATGGACTCAAAATGAATGAAATTTTCAAACATATCAAAATATTGTTGTCAAGTTTAATAACACTGGTATTACTGCCCTATTATCAAATGTATGGCATATAATTTTAAATTGTAATGCAAACTAGACAATGGAGTACCTTTTCTCCGATTTTACATACTAGACAGAGGAAAAGAGATCAAATTTATAGAAATGTCATGACATTTATGTAAATGTTCATTTCTGTTCTTCTATTGATGACAACATAATGGTCATAAAACAAAGACAAACAATTTCTTAAACTGTTTCTGGTAATGTTTAAATTCTAAACATCTCATATGCCTGCATTTCACATTTCCCCTTCTATATTGTCATAGATTATTATTTACTATTGTATATTCACATAAAAATAATTTAGTAGAATGAATCAATTAGTAGAAGTCTCTCTTTGATGCTGACAAGCATGTGAATATTCATCACAGTGTCTTCTGTTTTCTCAGTTATATATATATATATATATATATATATATATATATATATATATATATATATATATATATATATATATATATTAATATTAGTTTTTTTTAATGAAAAATTCTTTTGAACTTTCCATAACTCATTATTTATAAACATAATATAGTGTAATGTGTAAATTCAATGCTAATTTCTAACTCTGTTAAATTTACTAAATTCTCTTTTCATGAATACCTGGATGTTAAATGTAATTGTTACACTTTGTAAAACAGAACACCCATTTTATTAAAGGTGAAATAATTTATACAGTTTTTAACTCTCAGTGATGCTGCAGTGTTCATTTGACTTTGAGACCTGAAGTTGTAACCTGCAGCAATGTTAAAGATGATCTACAGGGCTTCAAACATTCAGGAATTATAGTCACCATATAATTCACTTTTCATGGTAAACATTCATTAGATCCATCAGATATAAAGTCATTGTTGGAGCAATACACAAACGCTTATCAGAAACCGAACAAAGTGCAAATAATTTCAATAACATGTAAACACAAGGACTCAGTCCACGAATAGGAGTATTAGAATAGATGTGCTTAATCCCGCTTGTATCATAGGCCTACTAGTACAAGTGGAAATACACTAAAAATTACCTCCAAGTATTCAATACTGAGTACAGTTGAACCCCGACTTACGAAATTAATTCGTTCCCGAGGGTCTTTCAGAAGTCGAAAATTTTCGTAAGTCGAAGCACCCATCGCGCCTTTTGAGTGAATGGTAGGCTATAGGCTAATTGCTAACTGCAACAACAATACGTCGTTCAAGTGGAACAGCGAAGCTCAAGTACGAAAGCCAAGGGGGTTGTCACATGATTTGGAAGGCATTGTGGGCATTGTAGGCATTCTGGGCTCAGCCAATCAGAGACAGTGGATTTTGTTACACGGGCATTTTGCCATAACACGGGCAGAAATATTGCCGTTAAGTGCCGTCGTAACTTGAATTTTTCGTTAAATGGGGTATTCCTAAGTCGGGGTTCCACTGTATTGTAAAACAAATGATTGACATCAAAAAATTAAGCAGGAAGCAGCATAAAGTCTGCTTACAATTATCTCTCATAAACTTATTTTCAGCTGTTTTAACCATTTACAGCTTTTCACATGTTAATGACTTGGTTAACGATCTAACTAGCATATCAACAGTGCGTTTCAGAGACACCCAACAACTGTACCCACACTCCGCACATCACGTGTCTGATTAGCCACATTTAGCTTACCGCCGTCGAGTGGATGCTCAGCATTTACATGAAGCCACAGCTCAGTAAACCTTCTGGTTTCACTCTGTCCTCTACGACAAGTACAAAATTATACTTTGTGAACATTATCAGTTTGGATGGCATTTTAACTCGTTAGAGATTAATTTCTTCAGCTTACCGATAACAAAGTTTTAGCCCGCCTGCTCTGTTCGGCTGTAGAAGCAAGAGACCATGAGGCCGCACCTTGACCACCTGGTCAGCTGGACTGGGACAAAAAATCGGTCAGGGCATTTTGACTAGAGAGTGGCCACAAGGTATTATAGGAAAAACCATAAAACCTTTGGATGACAACAAATGCTGTTGTGACAGTGATGTACACTGTCTTGTTGGTATATATGTATGAGTTCTAAACAGTTTACATCACATGACAACTTAAGGACATCTTCTGGTTTCATCTTCATGTTTCCCTCTCAACAGATATCAAAACCAACATCATGAGCACAAGAAATGACAACATCAAAGAACGCAAGTATGGCGAAGCTCGCGGCTCTCCAACAGGAGATTGAGAGACCAGTGTTGGACTGTAGAACTGCTTTGAAATTCATATGAGCTGTTCGCACTAAAGTAAAAAGCACCATCACTTCATGCGGATAGCCCCTTTGGCGCCAGCTGCAAGGCAGGAGCCGAACAAAAACACCCTGATAACGACTGTGTTTAGTCTGTTCCTTCCCACTCCATACAAGGCCACCTGGGTTGGCTGGTAGACTGTTTACTTAGCCTGGCAGGGCGAACTATGGACACGCACACACACACACTTATCCCCCTCCCTTTCCAAACGCCTTCGATGCTTGTTTCCTGCGGGGGAACACGGCGGGTCTGTGTGACGCGCTGGAAGGGTAGCGCTGTGCAGGGCGGCTGCTGTGTTCGCTTCGGATTACTCCTCACCAGTGTTGGTCATGTTACTTGAAAAAAGTAATCAGTAACTAATTACTGATTACTTCCCCAAAACAGTAATCCCATTACTTTACTGATTACTTATTTTCAAAAGTAATTAATTACTTAGTTACTTTTTAAAAACACGATTTACAACCTGAATAGGTGATAAAGCGATAGATCTTTCAGTCCAATTCTACTTTTTCTACATAATCCATCATACAAAATGTAATCAAATGGAAAAGTCTCTTTTTAAAACTTGTTTTATTAGTTTTAATCTTTTAACTTTATGCATCAAGCAAAAATTTAATTATATGCAACATTCTCTGACTGGAAGAAATTTGTTTAATATTTAAACCTATTTTCTGCACATTCCAGCACATAAAATATTTTTGTGTGTTTACACTCACTCTTTCAAATAGATGCAAGTAAAACACAGCAGAAAATAAAGTCAGAGACTCAGCGGTCCTGTTGCTCTATTTTCACCTGTAAAGCAGGAGTAGGGTAGGCGGAGGTTTACCCTGGTGCAGGTGTGCCGCAGCGGTCAGTGGAAGAATCCGCGAGTTTCTCTGTGAGTTTCCCATTACGTCGTAGCGCACTTGGTGCTTGCTTGGAAGTTTAGAGGTTTTTTTCGCTGTAAAAAGAAGTTTTCTTCCCACGCACAACGGACACTAATGTTTTTGTCACTTTTTATGGAATCAAACTTAAAGTAAGGTCAGTACTTCCACGCTTTAAACGCTGCATGCTCATACTCTCTCCCACACTCGATATATTATCCATTGATCTGCACACAGCTGTTGTCACGAACGTCCACTCGCTTACGTCACTGTCATGAGACATTCTCGCAAAAAAATCACGGTTTTAGTAACGCAGTAACGCAGCATTCCTACGGGAAAGTAACGGTAATCTAATTACCGTTTTTGCAATAGTAATCCCTTACTTTACTCGTTACTTGAAAAAAGTTATCGGATTACAGTAACGCGTTACTGCCCATCTCTGGTAGTAACAACCCCCTAAGCACCCTGATTTTGAATGACCAGTAGTAAAACTGTAGCAATGTTGATGGCCTTTTCCCATTCCAAATAAATTTAGACACCACAGAGTGTATATTCTTAAAGCAAGACAGAGGAGGGAGAAGTGGCAACATGAATAAAAGGAAATTAAGACATGACAGTATGTTCATTTTGACTATGTTGAGGCCCTAGTCTTAGTGTGGGGCAGGTCAACGCTGCAGTGATCTGAGTGATCAGATATCAAGATTGGCTGAATACAAATTAGTGACGTGTCGGTCGCGAACGAAATGGCACAAAAATGGCTCTTAGAGCCAACTCTTTGAAGTGAACAACGCGAGCCGGCTCCTTACTCACCAGGGGGCAGCTTTGTGTAGCCAAATGTTAAAGTCATGAATTCGCCTTAAGGGGCCATGTTGATATTATGAAGTAAATTGCATCATACAGTTTGAAGTACCTTTTTTCATTCTTCTAAGGCATATGCGAGTGCGCATGTACACACACACACACACACACACACACACACACACACACACACACACACACAAGAATGAATGAAAATATGAATATTTTGATTTCCTAAATGTCACAGATGTACAGTAATAACTCCGATAGTGTTATCAGTTCATCAGTGGCAAACGGGGAAAGGAGAAGAAAGTAGTTGCGAAACAAATACATCAAAAGAGTATTGATTATTAATCGCGAAGCTCTGAGAGCTTGGTAATATTCTACTTTGCTATGGATGTGTTTGAGGAGATTTTACAGGCAGAGATCCTTAACATCACTGTATCCACAGAATGGCCTACAGGTAAGACTTAATCACACAAGGAGAAAAATGAAAATGAAAGCCGTTGACTCAATGGAATGCATAGAATGCTAAGAGCCTTCAATTCAGTGGGGATGTGGCGAACATGTCATGGTCCTGAGTCTGAGGACTCGGTGTTTTGTGTTTCTTTATATTCTTCTATATTCTTGTTTATTCTGCCTTGTCTTTTGTTTAGGTTTGCTATGTGTTAGTGTGTTTGTTTCATGCCTGCCTGTGTTCCCTCTGTCTGTCCATGGTGTCACTGTGTCTGCTCGTGAGTCTGCCTGCCAAGTTCAGTGTCCTGTCTGGTTCTCTGTGTCTGTTAGTTTCCTGTTTTTATTCTGAAAGTTCATGTCTCATGTCAATGTGTTTAGTTTTACCTCTCTCCTGTCTCGTTAGCCTAATTTCTCCCAGCTGTGTCTCCCTCCTGTTGTCCATTTCCTAATTACTCCCCTGTGTATTTAAGCCCTGTGTTTTCCTGTGCTCCCTGTCTTGTCGTACCCTCAACTTGCTGTGTGTTCATGACTTCCAGGCCTCCTGCACCTCAGTTAGAGTTTTGTTTGCTTTTGTGAGTTTTATTTTATGTTGAAGTTTTGTTCCAGCAATAAAGCTGCATTTTCAGTTTAAACCTCGTTTCCTAAGAGTCCTGCATTTTGGGTTCACCACTCCTGCCTGCCTGCCACACAGCCAACCATGACAGAACAACACTAAAGGCCAACTTCAAGCTAGAGCAAGTTTTGAATAGTCAGTTGAATGGGAAGAACAACATCTGGCCACTCAACACCTGCACCCTGCCGGCAGTGATGGGGCGTAATGGAATAATTGTACGGGCGTTACATATTTAAGATACAAAATATGAGTAACTGTATTCCATTACAGTTACCATTTTAAAAGGTGGTATTCAGAATACAGTTACCTTATTGAAATAAATGGATTACACGGCGGTCTTTCCCTGTTTCATATATTAGGCTATGCCCTCTCTATTTTTGGTAATTCCACGCCAGTGGAAACCCAAAGAAAGCACGCATTAAGAGGCTCTAATGCCTGTGTCTGAATCTCGCGCCCCATGTCACCTGTACTTGCGGCCGCCTAATGACTTGAAGAAATATTTTTAAAAATTATTATTCAAAATAATTTATTATGAAGGCAATAGGCAGAGTGTTGCAGAAGAAAGTAGCCTCATGGGCAGTGTAGTCTGTGCTGCAGGGAGAATGGACTGCAATACCTGTTATGTTTCTGTGAGCGCGAGGAGGGAGAAGAAGGAGAGTCGAAAAGTACGAGTTGTCACTGACCACTGATGGAAGATGGAAGCATGTGAATATAATAATAACCACTGCCACCAAAAGGTTTTCCTCTTAGACGAGGAAGAAAGCCCCGGGATGTGAATTCGGGTCCGGGCAGGTGTTTATAGTCTGGTCCACGGCGGTGGGATTCAGTCTGACGATCCGAACCACCAGTGAGACATCTGAGGGTGAGAAACATTATTTTGGTATATAAAACCACCGCAAAGGTTTAATGAAACGCGTAAAATAGGTTAGAAGTAGCCGCAATTACGCCGTAACGAACCAAATTAGACTTAGGTTTTAGAGGTAGTCGTAATTACTTCGTAACAAATTGTAGAAGGGCGCAAATGTCTATGTGTATTTGTCTGGAAGTAAGTTGATTTTACAGCACAATATGCTGCTGAACTACTTCCATTTTTTGTTTTCTTTGCTTGAGGCTCACGTACTGGTGACAAAGGACAACGGTTGAGTTTTATCTCATAAAACTGATACCGCTTCATTTTTTAGAAGTGAAGTAGAAGGGAGTATCAGCAACCACTCTGAAGTCAAGCGTGCCAGTGACGGCCCAGCAAAATCTTTGAAAATGGGAAATAAACAAGTAAAATTAACACCTGATGAGAAATGTTTAGAAAAACAATAAGCTGGAGCAGGAATAATCCAAAAGAAAGGGAGAGGAATGCATATTGGAAGAGCAAGAGGTAAAGGCAGACTTAGATACACACCAAACAGTAATTTTAGCGCTGCATGCTGGGAGTGTGGAAAAAAGGGACATTTTGCACGTGACTGTAAGAAACAAAGAAGACAGTGACTCAGAACAGGATAGCAGCTCAGGTGAAGAGAGCAGTTCAGACTAGGAAGAACATAATAATCCCTCACCAAGTGAAAATTAGAGATCAAAGTGGTTTAAAGTAGTTTAAAAAGGGCTGGAAACAGATCCGACTGAATAAATATAAATACACGAGGTATAAAGTAAAATAAACAGAAGGCTAAATTAAATTAGGGTGATATGTTGGATCACCCAGGAATTTGTATGTGTCGACCACATCAATATCCAAACTATGGATGTTCACTGGTGCGATGGATGGTGGTTGGTTGAATTCACACCAGATGATGAAGTCGGTGATGATCTTCCTATACTCTAGATCGTTCCCCTCAGACATCCATCAATGACTGTATCATCAGAGAATTTCTGGAGGTGGCCGTTAGGAAGGGAGAAAAAAAAACATGAATCTCACAGTGCTTCCAGTACTCTCCAGGTGTGACAGTGATCTGTGCAGGAGGTACATGACTGCATCATTCACCCCAATACTAGGATAGTAAGTGACCAGCAGGGGATCCAGCAGTTTACTCACCAGAGTTGTGAGATGTTTGAGAATTAACCTCTCCAGGTTCTTCAAGGTATACTTCAGGGTATGATGTAAATACTGGGCAGTGGTTCTTTTTTTTCTGGAGAGACTTCTTTAGTCTGTTTGTATTCTGACTCTGTAGTAGGGCTGAACGATATATCGCATTTGCGATAATATCGCGACATGATCAAGTGCAATTTTCTAACCGCAAAGGCTGCGATTATACTCTGGACATGTCCAAATTCATGGGCTGCATCCTCCTGAGGCCGCATTTGTAGACCGATTACGTCACAGCGACGCGCCGAAGGCTGTCCAAATTACTACCATATCCCAGAATTCATAGCGCGGCCCAGCCAAACTCCAGTTTCCAGCAATGGCGGCCGCTACCAAGTTTTAAAATTACTCATACTAATCTTTCTGGGTCACAAAATAAACTTTTAACATATTTTCAGGCGAGAAAGTAGTTGTAAACATCAAATATCTGCTCGGTTTATCAAGATATCCCATATTTGCAAAAGTGCTTCGACGTTTTCAGAGGCGTCTGCTACCCACCAGCTCGACAGCTAGCCGGGAGCTCGAGGGTTACTGATGCGGCCGAGAACGGCACAACTCCCGGCACATCATTTTCAGATCACCGCGGAGTTTCGCTGCTCGGGTTAAACGTAATATATAAGTCACTTAGACAACCTAAAAATGTTATTGTTGGGCTTTTTTCAGTGTTTTGTTTGTTCGTGAGTAAATCGGTTTGGCTGAGATTAAAGTTATTAGATTAGATAAAATAAAACTTTATTAATCCCCCGGGTGGGTTCCTCCTTGGTTTTCACACAGCTGACTAAACGTCAAACAGAAAACTTATTAAACAGAAGTATGAGACAGTCGAGAATTTACACCAGTGTCTGGTTATATTTTAGATAGCAAGAAGCAGACGGCCGAGTTTATTAAACTCCACGGAGACAGCGGTGACGCTAATCAGAAGGCTAGACCGTCCAATTTCACGCCTTTAAATTTTAAAGGCGTGTTTGTGTGTGTGTTTATACAATTGCTATTATGTTTGCACTTTATGTGTAATGTTACTGACTGCAGAGATCAGTAAGATGTGTGTATTTTTTATTTATTAGTTTTATTTACCGGTCAATTTACCGGTCGATCTACGTCCCTACCCTCACCTATGGCCACGAGCTGTGGGTAGTGACCGAAAGAACGAGATCGCGGATACAAGCGGCAGAAATGAGCTTCCTCCGAAGGGTGGCTGGCCTCTCCCTTAGAGATAGGGTGAGAAGTTCGGCCATCCGGGAGGGGCTCAGAGTAGAGCAGCTGCTGCTCCACATCGAAAGGAGCCAGCTGAGGTGGTTCGGGCATCTGACAAGGATGCCCCCTGGGCGCCTCCTGGGTGAGGTGTTCCAGGCATGTCCCACCGGGAGGAGGCCCCGGGGCAGACCCAGGACACGCTGGAGAGATTATATCTCTCGGCTGGCCTGGGAACGCCTTGGTATTCCCCCGGATAAGCTGGAGGAGGTGGCTGGGGAGAGGGAGGTCTGGGCCTCTTTGCTTAGGCTGCTGCCCCCGCGACCCGGCCCCGGACAAAGCGGATGAAAATGGATGGATGGAAGGATAGTTTTATTTATTTAATATTATTTTTTAATTGAATGACTGTCTAGTAGTTCACAGATGTCGAAAAACTGAGTGTGGTAAAGCCACTGATTTTTTTTATGTATATTTCTGCAATCTGCACATTGTACTGACTTTCATTTTAATGTTTACACCAGGGTTCCTTGTCAGCACTTTATGCTCAGATGTTTGTAAGCTAAAAATAAACTATTGTGTATGTTCAAATATACTGTTGTGATTGAAGAAGTTAAATAAAAATGTCAGTCATCAATTCATGCATCACCTCATGTCATCATAACAGAGGTCTGTCTTCCAGGAAAGAACAGTTTAAAATTAATGTAATATAGTATTGGCCATACTATATGATGTATTGCTTGTCTTTGTTTAAAATACAGAAGACAAAGACCTTAAAAAATAATCGCATATCGCATCGCAATCGCAATATTGGGGCAAAAAATCGCAATTAGATTATTTTCCATAATCGTTCAGCCCTACTCTGTAGCCCTGCTTCTGTTTCCTTGTCTCTAATAATGTTGGTCACTTTCATAAGTTATGTCAGAGTTTGATCCACCATGTGATATAATTTAGAAAATATCTAATTAGCAATGGCTTTCAATAACCTGGAATTAAAAAACAACAACAACGAAAAAAACAACAACACTGCAGAACACTGTCAGTTATGGACTGATGTCTACAGCACCAGGACCTCAACATTAATGGTTTAGGATACCCTTCAAGAAGCCTGGAGAACTATTCCTGAAGACTATTTAAAGACATTCAGTAAAATTTGCTCAAAAGAGTTTAAGCTGTGTTGAACACATATTGACTTTCAAGCTTGTTAGAATTGCATTCAGTATTTTTTTGCCTTCAATTCATCATTCAACATAATCAAGGGTTTAAAGTGCACCTTTATAATCCAAAAAATACAGTAATGTAATGGTCTTCTAACAGGTATCATTCAGAAAGCATTAAATTGACTGTAAATCGTGCAAAATACAGCAGCTAGACATCTTCTAAAGACTAAGAAAAATTTACATATTGCATTAGAATTGATTTTAAGATTTTACTAATTACCTGTCCTTCATGGCCTGGGCTCAGAATATATACTAGAAGTGCTTCTCCTGTACCAGCAAGCACTTTGGTTATAGAAAGTTATACACAAATAATAATAATAATAATGATATTTTATTATTATTTTATCTACACTACTAAGTCTACTCACCTCTCTATGAGGTATGCTGTACGATGATAGATCACACAGACAAAAATATCAACTGATAAAGTTTGGTGAAGTTGTTTACATGTTCTTGAAGAACTTAATGAGTCCCATTGAGAATGGGAAATTGTCTGATAAAACAAAGCCACAGAGCCAATTACTTCTTAGTTCGGTGCTGGAAAAGCATTACTACAATACATTAAGACTTGTCTTTTCATTTGATTTTTAATGAATACCATTTATGTCATCTAGTTGTATAGTAAATAACATTTTTGTTCATTAAATGGATATTGAATTAAATGTAACATTGCTAACTCTAGGTGGGTTTGCAGAATTGCACAAATACAGATATCTTTATTTTGTGATCATATTTACACTTTATATTCTGATACTCTGCTTTAATTCCACTATAGTTTTCCTTATTTGGACTCACAAAAACCTTCACGAGCCAATGTACATTTTTATTGCAGCTTTGTTAATCAACTCTGTTCTTTACAGCATGATTATCTATCCAAAGCTCTTATCTGATGTTTTGTCTGAAAAACAGATGATATCATATCCACTCTGTCTTTTCCAAGGTTTATCATATTACACCTCGGTTGGTTCAGAATTTTTACTGTTGGCAGCAATGGCATATGACAGGTATGTGTCTATATGTAAACCCCTGCAATATCCAGTTATTATGAATAGAATAACTATATATGTATGTCTGATTTTAGCTTGGCTTATACCTGCTTTTGAAGCCTTGATGTTAGGTGTGTTGTATTCTAATGTCAAACTCTGTAGCTTTACTCTGACAGGAATTTTTTGTAATAATTCAGTTCACAAGCTTCAGTGTGTGCCGTCAGTAGCAATATCTATATATGGTGTGGTCATGTTGATAAACATTGCCCTTCTACCTTTGCTTTTCATACTTTTTTCATACATCAAGATTCTTAAAATATCTTACCAAAGGTGTAGAGAAGTGAGAAAAAAAGCTGTAAAGACATGTTTACCCCACTTGCTGGTTTTAATTCACTTTTCTTGTTTTATTTCCTTTGATATAATTATAGTTCGACTGGAAACAGACTTATCAAAAACTCTCCGTTTGATATTGACCTTTGAGTTGATTTTATTTCATCCTCTTTTAAATCCAATTATATATGGACTCAAAATGAATGAAATTTCTAAACATCTCAAGATATTATTGTGTCTAGTTAAATAACACTGAAATCACTGCACTATTATTTATGGCATTTATGTAAGTGTTGAAGTCTATTCTCTTAGTGCTGACATATGTAATGGTCATAAAGCAAAGATATTTAACTTTTTAGACTGATGCTGGTAATATTTAAAGTCTAAACATGCTTGGATTTCAGGTTTTTCCTTCATTTCCCTTTATCACAGATTATTAATCGCTGTTATGAAAATGATTTAGTAAAAAGAGTCAAATTCTGCTGGCCTT
This sequence comes from Mchenga conophoros, assembly GCF_057382185.1. Lineage (NCBI taxonomy): Eukaryota > Metazoa > Chordata > Actinopteri > Cichliformes > Cichlidae > Mchenga > Mchenga conophoros. The sequence goes on from NC_140541.1 coordinate 9,781,497, forward strand.
TTGTGTGTGTTTGTGTGTGTGTACTGGTTTTTACTTTGTGGGGACCAAAATCTGTAATTTACTACAGCAAATCAATATATCTATCACATGCCAATTACATCTATACATATATATGTATACATACAGACACACACACACACACACACACCCACACACACACAAAATCTGGACTTCCCGGGTACCACTAGAGGGAGCCCAAGTACCACCACTGGTACACTTACCACAGTTTGCGAATCACTGGGTTAGGGTAAGTTGCGAAAGAAAGCAATATGTCAATGAGATGTCTCCACGAGGACAGCAAACCGGACTGTTGGGTGTGAGTGTATAAAGGAAATGACTTTCTTGATATACAACAGGTTCATTCTCTGATTTAATGTAAATGTGAGTGATAGAAAAAAGTCGAAATTGGATAAAATGACAAGTTATTGTACAATGTATAGTAATCTTTTGTTCATTTATATGTGTGTAAAACATATGGTGAGCAAGAACTGGATAACTAGGGTGAATGAACAGAAACTGGGATACATTTTAACAGTTCATATTGGTTTCAATTCAATGTTTTTTATACAAATCCCAACGACCGTTGCCTGAGTGTGAAGACAGAAACCCAACAATCATATGAGCCGCTATAAGCGAGCACTTTGGCAACAGTGGGAAGGAAAAACTCCCTTTTAACATGAAGAAACCTCCAGCAAAACTAGGCTCAGAGAGGTGCGGCCACCTGTTGCAACCAGTGGGGGTGAGATGAGGAAGATAGGTCAAAAGCCATGCTGAAGAGAGCCAGAGATTAATAAGACGTAATGATTCAATGCAGAGAGATCTATCTATCTACACACAGTGAGTGAAAAAAATGACTGAACAAGAAATACTCAATGCATCATCCTCCAGCTGCCTACACCTATTCCAGCATAACCAAGGGACAATTCAGGGTCACCTGATCCATCCCCAACTATATGCTTTAGCAAAAAGAAAAGTTTTAAGACTAATCTTAAAAGTTGGGATAATGTCTGTCCCCAAAATCCAAACTGGAAGCTGGTTCCATAGAAGAGGAGCCTGAAAACAGAAGGCTCTGCCTCCCATTCTACTTTATAATACTCTGGGAAAAAGAAGCCTGCAGTGCAAGAGCAAAGTGCTCTAATGGGGTGATATGGTACTATAAAGTCATTAAAACATGATGGGAACTGATTATTCAAGACCTTGTATATGAGGAGTAGGATTTTGAATTCAATTCTGGAATTAACGGGAAGCCAGTGAAGGGAAGGCAGTATAAGGGTGCGTTCACACCGAACGCGATAGACACGACTAAAAAGCGCCAGAAGCCCCAAGCTGGTCACGTTCACATTCGCACCTCGAAGCGCGTCCAACGCAAACTGGTCGCACTTAAAAATATGCAATTTTCACACGCGTGAAGCGGAAATTATTCTTATTACGGAGACGTGGCTTCACCCGCTGATTCCCGACGCTGCAGTCGAGTTAGCAGGCCGCACGCTACACCGGCATGACAGAAACAGCAACTCAGGTAAAAGCAGAGGAGGGGGGCTATGTGTTTACGTGCATAACGAGTGGTGTTGTAACAGCAGGATCATTCACACACACTGTTCTCCTGATTTGGAGGTTCTGGCAGTCTCGTGCAGACCTTTTTACATCCCGAGGGAGTTTACAGTAGTTATTGTGATAGCTGTATATATACCGCCGGATGCTAACGTTAGCACAGCTCTCAGCCTCTTGCTCAACACCATAAACAAACAACAGCTTGCCCACCCCGATTGGGTTTTTATTGTCGCCGGCGACTTTAACAAAGCGTGCCTAAAGACTGTGCTTCCTAAATTTGTCCAGTTCGTGGACTTTGCTACGAGAGGAGAACACACTTTGGACCATGTCTATTCAAACATCAGGCATGCTTTCAGAGCGACACCCCTCCCCCACCTGGCTGGATCTGACCACCTCTGCATGTCCCTCACCCCCACCTACACCCCCCTGCTGAGAAAAACAAAGCCCCAGACAAAGACAATAAAAACCTGGCCTGAAGGAGCCCTTTCTCAACTGCAGGACTGCTTCTCAACAACTGTATGGGATTTATTCTCCAGCCACAACCTCCAGGAGTACACGGACACTGTACTCTCGTACATCAGGAACTGTGTTGACAATGTCACCGTCAACAAAAGGGTCAGGGTGTTTCCAAATCAAAAACCCTGGATGAATAGCGAAGTGCAATCCCTCCTAAAAAGCCGCAACACTGCCTTCAAGTCAGGGGACAGGGCTGCGTATAGGGCGGCCAGGGCAGACCTGAGTAGAGGCATCAGGAAAGCTAAGGCTGCCTATAGGAGGAGGATTGAAGATCACTTTGCTGACAACGACCCCAGAAAAATGTGGCAGGGGATCAATCACATTACCAACTACAGAAGCAATAACCAGGCAACATCTAGGACTGATGCCTCACTGGCTGAGGATCTAAACCGTTTCTTCGCCCGCTTTGAGACGACCAAGCCCTCAGCTGCCACACCACTTCCACCCGCCCCCAGCACTGGCACACTAACACTTAGGGAGCACCAAGTGAGGTGTGTTCTAAGGTCAGTGAATCCCAGGAAGGCGGCAGGTCCTGATGGAATACATGGAAAGGTTCTCAGAGCATGTGCTGACGAACTGACTGGAGTCTTCACTAAAATCTTCAACCTTTCCTTGTCATCAAACACCGTCCCGCCCTGCCTCAAAACCTCCACCATCATCCCCATCGCCAAGAAGACAGCTGTGGCCAGCCCAAATGACTACAGGCCTGTTGCACTTACGCCTGTAGTGATGAAGTGCTTTGAGAGACTGGTCTGTCAGCACATCAGGGCCGGTCTGCCTCCCACTCTGGACCCCCACCAATTTGCCTACAGGACAAATCGTTCCACCGAGGACGCAATCACCATAGCGCTCCACACTGCGCTGAGTCACCTGGAGCACCGAGGAAGCTATGTGAGAATGCTCTTTCTGGACTTCAGCTCAGCATTCAATCATATCATCCCGGAGATCCTGGTCCAGAAACTGTCTCACCTGGGACTCTCCACCCCCATCTGCCTCTGGATCAAGGACTTCCTGACAAATAGACCACAGTCTGTCAGACTCGGCCCCCACCGGTCCAGCACCATCACACTCAGCACCGGGTCTCCACAAGGATGTGTTTTGAGTCCCCTCCTGTTTACGCTCTACACATCCGACTGCTCCCCTACCCATCTCTCAAACACCATCATAAAGTTCGCGGATGACACCACAGTGGTTGGACTCATCTCAAGGGGGGATGAGTCGGACTACAGAGATGAGGTCAACAGACTGACTGAGTGGTGTTCAGTTAACAACCTCCAACTGAACACCACGAAAACTAAAGAACTTATCTTGGACTTCAGGAAGGGCAGAGCAGACCCGGCCCCACTTTACATTCACGGGAGCTGTGTGGAGAGGGTACACTCCATGAGGTTTCTGGGCGTGCAGATATCTGATGACCTCTCCTGGACTGCAAATACTACAGCGGTGGTTAAAAAGGCCCAGCAGCGTCTCCACTTTCTGAGAGTGCTCAGGAGGAACAACCTGGAGGAGAGGCTGCTGGTGACATTTTACAGAGCCACCATAGAGAGCATCCTAACGTACGGCATAACAACATGGTATGCAGGGTGCTCAGCTGCAGACAGGAAAGTACTGCAGAGGGTCATCAACACAGCCCAGAAGATCACTGGCTGCTCTCTGCCCAGCCTGGAGGTCACTGCAAACTCTCGGTACCTCAGCAGAGCTGGCAATATCATCAAGGACCACTCTCACCCCAGCAACCAACTGTTTGAACTATTACCGTCAGGCCGACGGTACAGGTCACATAAAACCAGGACAAACAGATTCAGGGATAGCTTCTTTCCCAGAGCTATCACCGTAGTAAATAAGCACAAAAACAATTGAACCTATTCCATACCGTCACTGTCATTATATTATGCTGCTATTCATACTGTCATTATATTAATGCTGCTATCCTGTATATATTGTACATACTATTGTTTGAGTACTTACGATTGTTTTTTTTGTACTTTTTATATTTTACATTTATATTTATTATTGAAACTTGCACCAAGGGAGTGGCACTCCAATTTCGTTGTACTCTGTACAATGACAATAAAGGCTATTCTATTCTATTCTATTCTAAATGTGGGAGGAAGTAGTGCCAGATGGTATATTTGCAAGATGGCAGCTGTTGATCTAGTGTTTGAAGAGAGAGTCTCCCTTCTCTATTAACTGTAGAGAGCAGAGCAGCGGCGTAAAGGACGTCCTCGCCGTACCTGGGACCATCAGGTCCTCCAGAAGCGTGAGCAGTTTGGTGAGTTTCACCATTTGCTTCAGGAGCTCTGTCTGGATGATGGCCGCTTTCAGCGGTACCACTGTCTTACCCTTGCCCAATTTGAGGAGCTGCTGTCCCGCGTCAGTCCAAGCATCACCCGCCTGGACACCAACTACAGGTGCTCAATCCCACCTGCAGAGTGCCTGTCCATATGCCTGGTAAAAGTGTTTAATACAGTAGTCCTTTATTGATACCTATGCTAATATATGTTAAACTATCAGTTTATACACTGATAACATGGATATGGTGTGCTATCTGTGAATGTCGTCGGTGTTTACTGTTAGCAAACTGTGGTATGGAGATGACTGTTTATAATATTTCTAGTGATACTCGAAAGGTCCTGATGGTGAGGGAGAAGTTCATGGCCCACTTCTCGGCATAGGGAGCAGTGTCTTGGCAGCCAAAAGAATATCCTATTTGACGTCCCAGTGACTTCCCCAGAACGGCTCTTTTAAGAGCAACCCACAAACCTCTAAAGTGCATTCCTGCCTTTTTAAAATTTACTTAATAAATGGAGCTTGCCTCCAAAATAAACTAACCTCTCTTTATTGTCTTAAATAATTGGTCTTCACTATGTTCCTATATAGTTGTATATTTTTTCATTAGTATACTATGAAAAAAATTCTACATGTGTCAAGTTGTGTGTTAATATTTTGCTGTGTAGTAGAACTGATACAATAGTTATTAAAAAAGAATTATTTGAAATAATATTAGAATAGAATAGAATTCAACTTTATTGTCATTGCACATGTTACAGGTACAAGGCAACGAAATGCAGTTTGCATCCATCCAGAAGTGCTTTAGCCATGATATAGATATATTACAAATATATATTAGCAAAAATATAGATATGTAAGTATATTACAGAAATGGGTCTATTATGGTATGTTATAATGTACACGGTATGAAGGTATGTTATGAATATGCTATAACTATAAGTATGTACAGGCTGTAGTGAGTACAAGTAGAGCAGGGTGATATGAAAGACATTCATTCATTCATTAATTCATTCATATGGCCAAAAAAATATATCACGATATATATTTGAAAATTTGCGATATTGATATAACTGACAATATAATTTCTGCGAGACAAAATACAACTCCACAACTTTACTAGCACAAAAAAAAAACCCATCCATTTATTTTCAGTTAAATAAGCAGCTGTTTTTTATGTGCATTAAAACCATATAAACATTTAACAGTGCAAATTTCTTGCTGAAAGTTTAACCAAAAGGCATTTCCAGTAGAAATGGGCTGACATATCCTGAGCATAACCATGTATGTAATATCCACTGAAGTTCAAAAGAGGCGCTTTGCAACCTTAAACTGCAGTGTGCCAAATAAAAAAGTCAAATACATATTTTTCGGACCATAAGGTACACGGGATTATAAGGCACATTAGGCGAAACAAAGCAGTCAGATAAATCAAACTTTATTCAACTCATTCTTCTTGCTTCCTCCACTTCTGTACCATTGATTCATTTATGTTGTATTCTATCACAGCTGCTCCATTCCCATGTTGTTGCAGTATATTAATGACTAACCTCGTACTGTGGATGGATTATCTCAGTTGTTCTCCTGACTGAAGTTGGTCCGTTTACAGCATCCTGCCATGCAATTGCATGTGTCTCTAACCGTCAGGAAGCTTCATGTTAACTTTTATCGAGTGGAAAAATGTTAGCGTTCATCCTCCAGCTTCGCTGTTTATATTATGCTAACATAGCTGTGTCGCTAGCGATACGTAGCACATCATTATATACCAGTTAGCCCAACTTCAGTAACCATACAAACGTCTGCTGCTGTTTATTTTCCTGTCTTCATTTATGTTGGAAGTGATAGGAAAGCTAATGTTTGAATTTTTTCAGAATTCTCTCAGTCAGAACATGGTATATCATGCTTAGGTAACTGGCAAAACTAACGAGCTACCTTCCGCTAATTTCCTGCTAGCTTCTAACTCCGTTAAATGTAATAAATTCTGTTTTCATGGATGCCTGTATGTTAAACTTCATAGTTACACCTGGTAAAGCAGCAATGCTGATCGAAAGAATTTAGACAGTTTTTAACTGTCAGTGATGCTGCAGTGATCGTTTAACTTTGGGACCTGAAAGGACGGGGTTTAGAACCCCGATTACACCCAGATTAACGAGCACCTTAGTCCGACAAATACGGCAATAACGATGCATGTTCTACAAAAAAATTTACTTTTCTGTGTATCTGACGGACAAACACCACACAAGTGAAGTTGCACCATTTTTAAAAAATAGTTCTGGTTCATCTGTTTCACTCAAAAATCCACTTTCCCCCTTCTCATTCTCCGTTGCCTCTTTTGGCTTTTTCGGCCATGTGCATATGAAAACTAAGGGACTGCGCATGCGCGTTTTTGTCATGGCTGGGTCTGTGACCCAGCATTTTGAGTTCATTATATATTGTGTATTGTCATTTATTATTTGGGTTAAGCTCATCCACCTCTCTTAAACCCCCAAGTTGTTCAGCCTTAGTTCTGTTTAGTGGATCTCCTCATTTCCCCTTCCCCTGGATCTTAGTCTCATTTGCCCTTTGTGTTCCACGTCTCGTGTTGTCAAGCCCATGTTGTCTGGTCTGTCTCATCATGTTTCCTGTTTTATTTTGAAAGAGTCCTCTGTTCTTTGTTCATTGCATTTAGTTTTCACTTCCCCTGTCCTGTCATTAGGTTATGTGTGTCAGCTGTGTCCTCATATGTCTCCACTTCCTCTGATCACCTCATTTAGTCCTCAGTCTTGCTGTGTTCAGTGTCGCGTCGTCTGTGTTATCTCCCCTACCCCTTGTCACAGTTTCCCAATGATAGTAAGTCATAGTTTTTATGTTGTTTAGTCATAGTCTAAATCTCAGTAGAGTCATAGTTTCCCAGTTTATGTTCAGGTTTTCCCTCAGTTACTTTGTTGTTGTTGTTTTTTCCATGAGTTTTCGGCCCTAAATAAAGGCTCGCTTTTTGTTAAGTCCAGTTTTGTGTCCTCGCCTCTGTCTCCTCTTGGGTCCTCTACTCACTCCACATGGTCTACCCCGGCAGTCCGTGAAAGTTTTACCCATATCCTATCGCGATATTTCATTTTCTTATTGTTGCCTAACATTGTATCGGTATTACCGTGAACGGTATAATATGGCCTAGCCCTAAGTACAAGCTAAGTACAGGCTATGAACAGGATATAAATATGAAAAAACTATACACAAATATGAAATTTAAAAAAAAACTATACAGAAATATGAGATATACAGCTATACAGAAATGTGAACTGTGCAAGTTATAAGCAGTTGTAGAATTAAAAATTATCGTATTATACAGAATGATTATTTATACAGAATTATACAGTAGTGCAGTTAAGATGAGTGAGATATGTGGATAATTTCTACAAAGGCTATATAAAGTGCTAGTGGTTGAGAGTGGTGGTTCAGTCCATGTTATTATTGTGTGTATGAGGGTACAGTTGTCCATTGTGTGTGTAGGTGGTTGTGGGTGTGTGTATGTCCAGTCCATGTGTTTAATGTGGGCCTGATGTCAGGAGGCAGAGTTCAGGAGTCTGACAGCTGTGGGGAAGAAGCTGTTTCGGTACCTGGTGGTCTTAGTCCGGAGGCTCCTGTAGCGCCTCCCAGAGGGCAGGAGGGTGAAGAGTCCTTGTGATGGGTGACTGGGGTCTCTGATGATTTTCCCAGCCCTTTTCAGACACCACTTCCTGTAGATGTCCTTTATGGCAGGAAGTGGTGCTCTGGCGATGCGCTGGGCAGTTTTCACTACCCTCTGCAACGCCTTCCGGTCCGAGGCAGAGCAGTTCCCGTACCAGACTGTTATACAGTTGGTCAGGATGCTTTCGATGGTGCAGCGATAGAAGTTCTCCAGGATGTCTGAGGACAGGTGGTTCTTCCTCAGAGTCCTCAAGAAGAAGAGGCGCTGGTGAGCCTTCTTGACCAGCTTGGAGCAGTTAGTCATCCAGATGAGATCCTCGGTGATGTGGACTCCCAGGAACTTGAAGCTGCTCACACGCTCCACAGCCATCCCCTTAATGTAGATGGGTGGATGTGGGTCAGCATTCCTCCTGTAGTCCACGATGAGCTCCTTGGTCTTCTCAGTGTTAAGCAGCAGGTTGCTTGTGTCGCATCATTCAGCCAGATGATCCACCTCCTCCCTGTAGGCGGCCTCATCGTTGTCACTGATGAGGCCAATCACCGTGGTGTCATCTGCAAACTTAATGATGGTGTTAGAACCATCGGCAGGTCTCCAGTCATGGGTGAAGAGGGAGTAGAGGAAAAGGCTCATCACACAGCCTTGTGGTACACCGGTGTTCATTGTGATTGTAGATGAGCAGTGGTTATCCAGCTGGACATGTTGGGGGTGGTTGGTCAGGAAGTCCAGTAACCATTTGCACATGAGGAAACTGATGCCCATATATGTTAACAATAACATATATTCCTATATGACAACATGCATAAATTAACTGCCAACATTAATTCATTGTAAACATACCTTCTGACTGGGACTCCCCTGCTGCCAGAAACCCCATGACCACAAAGAACTTCCATCTCATCCCGATCCTGCTGCAGACCCGCTCCTCTTCTTCTTCTCCATCCTCTTCTACTTGGAGTATGTGTCCCTGAGGCTCTTCCACTTTCTCCTGCAGATGTCCTCTGAATAAGTACATAATCTCGTTAGCAGAAAGGTATTTGTACATCAGTAGGAAAATAGCAGGACAGTAGGCGGCTTGCTAGCTTTTGTGCAGCTTCCACGGGTCAGTTAAAAATTTCAAAAGAGAAATGAATGAACTTACCAGGTTGCCCGATCTCTTCACACATCTTCCTCCAAGCTAGGCCTTTTTTATTCCTGTCTCGGTAGAGAAAACAGCTGGTGTCGTACAGCTCCGGGTGGTTTGCTACGGCGTTGATGAGCCTTTCCTCCATATTGAATGAAGAATAAGTGGCTTTGGCTGGACCTGCCCCTTTGAACTACGGTCAGAGCATCATGTCACCAGGCTCCTAATTGGTTGTCGTGGCACGGCTTGAAGCTGGATACGCGCAAATGCACAAAATGCAGCACACAAACTGCCGCATGTATTTTTATTCGTGCTTCAAACGTGTCAGTCACGCTACTCGCGCGACTCATGCATTTTCACGATGCAAATCTGATTCTGAATTTTCGCGGGACCCCCAGTCACGCTTCATGGCGTTCCTCCATTGACTTTACATGTAAACCTGATGCTCTGGTCGCGTCTATTGCGTTCGGTGTGAACACACCGTAAGAGAAATATGCACTCTATTTCTAGTCCATGTCAGTACTCAGATTGGATAAGTGTAGTCGGATTATAACAACAGGAGGGAAGGTAGTCAGAACTGAGGGGATCGAACTACCAAAAGCCAACATTGCAAGCATCAAGGACAGCCACAAGTACCTGGGGATCACGCAGACAAATGGGAACCACAAAGAGGTCACTCGGAAAGCTGCAACCACTAAGTACCTGCAGAGGTTCAGGCACATCCTGAGAAGTCATATGAATGATAAGAACAAGATCTGGGCTATAAACACCTACACCCTGCCTGTGATCAGGTATCCTGCTGGCATAAAAGGCTGGCAAAAGCCAGTGACATCAAGACAAGAAGGCTCCTGACCATGCATTATCATAGTCCAGGATGAGACAACATACATTCACGAATACATCAGGGAAATGCCCCGACAGACTGTGTGCTTAGTGAATACCTCAGGCAGCAGAAACCCAAGTGTTAGAATGAAGTTACCTGAAGTGCCTAAATTCTATGCTTTATATTAACTAAAGTGTTATATAGTCATATAACTTGATAAAATGTAGAGGGTCACGGCAACAGTGGTTTCTATGTTAATCGGGGCACTCGGGGAAATGATCTGATACCAATACAACATCCGAGATCTCTGTCCGGAAACCCAGAGAGATATGTCCATTCACATATGGAAAACAGAAAAAGAAAATGTTTCCTTTTCAAGAGGTTTCTTTAGCCTTTTTTCATACACTCGAACTTTTTGCGTATATAGTAAGCCTATACTAGTTCAATGATTTAAAAACAATGCATGGGCAAATTCAATGAATTGCACAGTGATATAAACATCAGATCAGATGTTTATAGGTCAGATTTCCTGAAGTTGTTTACATGTTAGTGGAGAACCTAATGAGTCCCATAGAGGATGGAAGATTTCTAATAAAACAAAGCCATATAGTCAGTCACTTACCTTCTTAGTGTAGTGCTGAAAATATATTATTCCAATACAGTAACAGTTGCATTTTCATTTGTTATTCTTGAATACCATTTATGTAATATAGTTCCATACTCAGTAACGTTTTTGTTTTTGTCAATGGATGTTGAATTAAATCTAACATTGGTAACTTTTGGTGGGTTTGCAGAATTGCACAAATACAGGTATCTTTATTTTGTAGTTATATCCACGTTATATATTCTGATTCTCTGCTTTAATTCCACTATAGTTTTCCTTATTTGGACTCACAAAAACCTTCATGAGCCAATGTATATTTTTATTGCAGCTTTGTTAATCAACTCTGTTCTTTACAGCATGATTATCTATCCAAAGCTCTTATCTGATGTTTTGTCTGAAAAACAGACTATATCATATCCACTCTGTCTTTTCCAAGGATTTTTATATTACACCTCAGGTGGGTCAGAGTTTTTACTGTTGGCAGCAATGGCATATGACAGGTATGTGTCTATATGTAAACCCCTGCAATATCCAGTTATTATGAATAGAATAACTATTTATGTATGTCTGATTTTAGCTTGGCTTATACCTGCTTTTGAAACCTCAGTGCTGGGTGTGTTGTATTCGAATGTCAAACTCTGTAGCTTTACCCTGACAGGAATTTTTTGTAACAATTCACTTTACAAGCTTCAGTGTGTGCCCTCGGTCGCAATATCTATATATGGTATGGTCACGTTGATAAACATTGCCCTTCTACCTTTGCTTTTCATACTTTTTACATACATCAGGATTATTAGAATATCATATCATTGTTGTAGAGAAGTGAGGAAAAAGGCTGTAAAGACATGTTTACCCCACCTGCTGGTGTTAATCAACTTTTCCTGTTTTATTTTCCTTGATATAATTATAGTTCGACTGGATTCTGATCTATCAAAAACTATTCGTTTGACATTGACGTTTCAGTCAATTTTATTCCATCCTCTTTTAAATCCAATCATATATGGACTCAAAATGAATGAAATTTTCAAACATATCAAAATATTGTTGTCAAGTTTAATAACACTGGTATTACTGCCCTATTATCAAATGTATGGCATATAATTTTAAATTGTAATGCAAACTAGATAATGGAGTACCTTTTCTCTGATTTTACATACTAGACAGAGGAAAAGAGATCAAATTTATAGAAATGTCATGACATTTATGTAAATGTTCATTTCTGTTCTTCTATTAATGACAACAAAATGGTCATAAAAAACAAGACGAACAATTTCTTAAACTGTTTCTGGTAATGTTTAAATTCTAAACATCTCATATGCCTGCATTTCACATTTTCCCTTCTTTATTGTCATAGATTAGTATTTACTATTGTATATTCACATAAAAATAATTTAGTAGAATGAATCAATTAGTAGAAGTCTCTCTTTGATGCTGACAAGCATATGAATATTCATCACAGTGTCTTCTGTTTTAATAATAATAATAATGGATTGGATTTATATAGCGCTTTTCAAGGCCCCCCAAGCGTATTACAATTCCACTATTCATTGTGTGGATGCTTTAAGCATCCACACTATTGAGTTCCTCTTGATACTTCCGTACACTTTTTGGCACTTAACTACTTCCACAATTTTCAGCCGATTTTCACCGTTCAAATTCTAAACTATTCTGCTATTTCTGCTAATGTGTGCTATGTCTTTTGGTATTTTTCACTATTATACTTTTTAAAATATTAAGCTTAATTTGTCACATTGAAATGAATGGGAAACTTCTGCAATTCTGCTAAAATTTTCTTGTTTTTGAAACTTAACTACTTCCTCATATTTTCACGTAGAACAACCATTCAAACTTTAAAATGTTCTCAAATTATTGGGCTATTCAGGTATAAATCAGCTTTTTCAAATCATTTACTGTTTTACTTTTATGCCTCTTAAAGTTTTCAGTTGCAAAATTGTGATTTTTCACAAAATACATGCGTTGTTATGGTTGCTATGCACTTGGCTTCCAGTGTGCCACTGAAGGTTTTGCAGTCTTCTCTTCATGTCTGAACAACTTCTTGCTACTTGCTCAATTTTCACTCAACTTCCACAAATTATACATCAAAACGTAGATATTTTTGCTGGCCTTCCGAAAATGTCACTATCATTGTTGTGGGATTTATAGAATTTTGGCAAATCTCCTCAGACCAACACAAAGTCGCAAAACTCTCCATAGAAAGTCAATGGAGAGTTTGTTCAAAATCACCACTTGATTTCTGTAATGAGAGGCATATTCGAATCGTCATATCTCCTTAATGAAGCAAAGTTAAGACATAAGGCTTGTCCCAGTATATCTTCAGACACTCCTGACGCTCACAATTCAAGAATTATTTTCTCACCTATTACCGTTCTGAAATGAGTTAGACTTGTTTGAGGGTAGGAAATTCGTCCTTCGCTCAGATTTCTTCAGATTTCAAACTCTGGAAATGAGGCACTTTTTTCTCTCATCATATCTTTTTAATGGATTTCCACAGAGACCTGAAAATTTCCATGATTGTTCACCAAAGCCTGCTGTCTCTTACGGTGAAAGAATGATATTGATACTCCAAATAGATTTAGAATTACCAAAGGTTGTTTGAGAGCAAGTCAAGGCAGTTTTTGCTTCGCCTCTACTCAGTTACAGTGTATTACAAGTCATATATCTTTAATAATTTATATTTTATCTCTGAATTATGAAGACCTGAAGATTCCCCCATCTCTTCTGAACAAAACGATGTCTGAATGACCGTTCTAGCCCCTACGGTTAGGAAATTATGGCCATTTGTTCGAGGGGAATCCTGAATGTCAGAAATACACTGAAGAAAACTCACACCTCTCTCTGTCTCTGTGTGTGTAAGGGCTGACTACAGCAGGTGCAGCTAATTCAACTGACCTACATATACCAAGCCCAGACTCTCAACAGCTCCTGTTCCCTTTACTGTCTGTGTATGTGTGTCTGTGTATCAATATTTCTCCTATGTTTAAGTATTACTCCTCAATCATAGTATTTCTGCTAAAGCAAAGTACTTCTACTACATCTTAGTACTTCTGCTAAATCATAGTATTTCTGCTAAATCATAGTATTTTTGCAAAATCATGGTATTTGTGCAAAATCATGGTTTTGGGGCTAAATCATAATATTTCTGTTATTTTATAATATATGTGCTGAATATATTATATGTGCCAAATCATAGTATTTATCCCAAATTATAGTATTTATGCCAAATTATAGTATTTGTACTGAAACATAGTACTTCTGCCCAATCATAGTATTTGTACCCAATCATAGTATTTCTGCTAAATCATAGCATGTGTGCCAAATCATGGTATTTATGTAAAAACATAGTATGTCTGCAAAACCATAGTATATCTCTTATGTTATAGTATTACTACTAAGGCATAGTATTTCTGCCAAATCATAGTATTTGTACTAAATCATAGTACTTGTGCCAAATCATAGTATTTGTTGCACATCAGTATTGGAACCAAAACAGTATTTGTCCGAAAGCATCGTATTTGTATGGAGTCATAGTTTTTCTTCTAAATCATAGTATCTCAATCAAATCTCAGTAGTTGTGTTAAAACGCAGTATTATTGCCAAATCACAGTATTTCTGCCAAATCATAGTATTTGTACCCAATCATAGTATTTGTGCCATGTCATCGTATTTGTGCCGAATCATGGTATTTTTGCCAAATCGTGGTATTTGTGCCCAATTAATAATTCTGTTATATTATAGTATTACTACTAAGTCGTAGAATATCTGTTATGTTATAGTGTATCTGCGGAATATAGTATGTGTGCCAAATCATAGTATTTATACCAAATCACAGTATTTGTGCTAAAACATAGTATTTCTGCCATATTGTGGTATTTGTGCAAGAACATTGAACTGTTATGTTATAGTATTACTACTAAGTCATAGTATTTCTGCGTTGTTATAGTATTTGTGCTAAAACGTAGTATCTCTGCCAAGTCATAGAATTACTGCAATTTCATAGTTTTTTTAGGAAATCTGTTATGTTATAGTATTACTACTAAGTCATAGTATTTCTGCCAAATCATAGTATTTGTGTGAATTTGTATACTGTAATATCACTGTATTATGTAGTAGCTAAGTAGGGGGCTGACTGTTTACTAAGTGCATCAGTGTAAATAGGTCATCTCTTGTGTTGGAGTGCCCTCTTGTGGCGCCTTTTGGGTAGTGCCTTAGTAAACGTGAACCCTGTAAGAAGTGGTATCATATGAGAACCGGTTTGGCGCAGTGAGATGAGTATGAGATGAAATTCTGCTGATTTACCTCTTTTCTGCCCAAGTTCTGCTGATTCACCTCTTTTCTGCAACATTTTCAGCCTTTCCACCTCTTATCAGCACAATTCTCAGCAGCTTCCGCTCATTTCAGCACAATTGTCAGTCTCTCCACCTCTTCTTTGTGAGAAAATGTTTGGCTCAGTGAGCTAAATAACCGCCCTTAGACCAGAAGGGCCAGGTTCGAATCTTGCTCAGGGCAATGTTTTGTTTTTTTGTTTTTTTGTTTCAACTTTTTCAGCTTTTTTCTGCAGACATCTTCAGCGTTAAGGCATCCACACAGCATTTTCGCAGGAAATGCAAATTTTTCTAGTTCACTCTCACATTCACACACTGGTGGAGGCAGCTACAGTTGTAGCCACAGCTGCCCTGGGGCAGACTGACAGAAGCGAGGCTGCCATATCGCGCCACCGGCCCCTCTGGCCAACACCAGTAGGGTAAAGTGTCTTGCCCAAGGACACAACGACCAGGACAGAGAGCCCAGGGATCGAACCGGCAACCTATCCTTACAGTTGCGCTTCCCAACCCCCTGAGCCACGGTCGCCCTTAAATATTTTTTACTGTTTTCTCAGTTATATATATTTAAGGGCGACCATATATATATTATATACACTCAACAAAAATATAAACGCAACACCTTTGTTACTGCTCCCATTCCCCATGGGATGGACGTAGAGACCTAAAATTCATTCCAGATACACAATATAACCATCCCTCCCAAACAGTTGTCACAAATCAGTCCAAATGTGTGGTAGTGGGCACATCTGCTATATTGAGATAATCCATCCCACCTCACAGGTGTGCCACATCAGGATGCTGATCTGACATCATGAGTAGTGCACAGGTGTACCTCAGACTGCCCACAACAAAAGGCCACCCTGGAATGTGCAGTTTTGTCTCACAGCAAAATGCCACAGATGCCACAAGCAATGAGGGAGCGTGCAATTGGCATGCTGACAGCAGGAATGTCAACCAGATCTGTCGCCCGTGCATTGAATGTTCATTTCTCAACCATAAGCCGTCTCCACAGGCGTTTCAGAGAATATGGCAGCACATCCAACCGGCCTCACAACCGCAGACCTCGTGTAACCACACCAGCCATATAACTGTTTTCTCAGTTATATATATTTATGCAGCTAAATAAGGTAATTAAAATTAGCATGACCAATTGTAAAATCACCTCCATCAACTACATGAAGTTTACAATACTTAAAAAAAATAGGTTTTTTTAAATGAAAATTCTTTTGAACTTTCCATAACTCATTATTTATAAATGTAATATAGTTAAAAACCTTAACAAAGCATAAATGGACTAGTACTTTTATAGCACCCTTCTATGCAGTCAAAGCACTTTCCACAAGAAGTCTTATTCACAAAATAACATATTGTGAATATATAACATATTCATACAGCACTTTTACCATGACGAAGTGCTTTTTAAAAAATTTCTTATGGTTAAAATCTATTGTCAACAAGCATGTTACTGCTAGGAATTTTTTACCCATACCTTAAAAAAATTTCACTTGATGACTGCAAATCTGCAAAACCATTTTCATCTGAGCATGTCCTGTTTTTTGATTGTGATGTTCAAATTATTGGACAAGTATGACTGGACAGAAATTGTCATGCATTTTCAGCAATTAAGAAATTAAGTTTGTGACGTGACCCTTCGCCAGCATAGTTTCTAGCTCTGCTCACATAGTCACAGTTTTTCATGCATCCTGTCATACAAGTTAGTTATTTTGAGGCCTATCCTACTATGGACACTTCATTAACCAGAGACTCATGGAAAAAGGAGATTGTTCATTCTCCCTTAAAGAAGTTTAAAGAATCCTCCGTTACTAAGGATGACCTCAACAAGGTTATTGCTAATGGCTTAAAGCTAGCACTTCAATAACAACAAAAGTCCCTCAATGCAATAGTTGCCTCGGCAGTCAGAGAAGCTATGGACTCTGTCTCAGTCCCTGCTTTACACGACTTATGCACAGAGCTTCAAAAGACCAATGAAGTGGTAAATGATGTTAGCGGCAAACTCGAGAGAGTGGCTACAGTGGCTAAGTGTACTCAAGACCGAGTGGATTCAGTGCAAGCAGCTGCACGAGAGGACAGACGATTGACTATCAATCTAAAGAAACAACTTGACCAACTCGCTACAAAGCTCACAGATCTGGAGCACAGGGGTCGCAGGAATAACGTCGGACTTGTTGGCTTACCAGAAATGACAGAGGGCTGTTGGCTACATCAAGGCTAATCTCCCTAAAGCTGGGCATACACTGTGCGATTTTTGGCTCATTTTGAGACGATTTTTCAGTCGTGCAACCATTTTGGTGATCGGCCCGAGTTTCGCCTTCATCATGTGTTGTGCATCGTATAGTATACGTGGGGTAACGAGAAGCGATTAACACCTCACGACCAGCTCCCGATCATCAGTCGTTTGGTCGTAAGAAAATCAAACCTGTTTGAAATCCTGTTGGCCGTTGTGAGGGTGTCAACGCAGCCTCTCACACTGCGCACGTGCAAACACAGTAATGAAAGTGAAAAGATGGGGCAGCACAGCAGTGCAGCGTGTGAGCTGGACACAAGTGATGGAGGCACAACTTGTAGAACTTTGGCAAGCTCATCCGAGCCTTTTCAGTGTGGCCTCACAATATCATCATGACCACAACAACTGTGAATATAGTTGGATGGACATTGCTACTCAATCACAGCTGCCTGATCAACGTTTTTCATTAGCAATTTAGCAAAGTTGATGGTGGTGGTGTGCGTGTCTATTGAGTGAAAGACAGAGAGGGAGGGACAGCACAAGAGCCAAAACAGTTCAGGGGGCCGGCCGTGCGGACAGCAACGTCGGCGACGGGCAAACAGTTCTTGGGGCCAACCGTGCACACGGCAATGGGGGCGGCGCAGACAAAACAAATCAGGAAGCCGGCCACGCGGAAGGCAGTGGTGGAAACAGAGCAGGTCCGGAGGTCAGCTGCGATGCCAGCGGCGGCAACGAACTGTCTCAGGAGGCTGGCCACGATACCAGTGACGGCAACAAACTGTCTCAGGAGGCTGGCCTCGACGGCCATGACGCTCAGCTAGAGACCAGGAAAGCGGCCGGCAGAGGTGAAGCGGAACAGGACGAGCTGGAACTGATGACGGTGTGGCATCCGCAGGACCAGACGAGGCAGGACCAGACGCTGAAGCTGGATCAGGCAAAGGCGAGGCTGTAGCTGGACCAGGCAAAGGTGAGGCTGAAGCTGGACCAGGCGAAGGCGAGGCTGAAGCTGGACCAGGAAAGGCGAGGCTGGATGAAGACACAGAGGCTGGACCTGACGGCAGCGGGACGACGGCTGCGGAACCTGATGGCAGCGGGATGGCTGCGGAATCTGACGATGGTGATGCTGCAGACGGTGATGCTGCACTTGACGGTAATGTTGCAGTTGACGGTGATGCTGCAGGCGGAGATGTGGATGCTGCCGGTGACGGTGTAGAAGTCGCAGGGGATGATTCAGCAGGTGACGGCTGAACAAACTTCCCCGGACCCTCCAGCTGACGCGAGGATGTGCTTGCTGGGTCCTCCAGGACCCCCAGCAGACAAGGCATGAGGCTGGACGGGCTTCTCGGGTCCTCCAGCAGACGTGGCATGAGGCTAGACAGACTCCTCGGGCCCTCCAGCAGACGACACTTGAGGCTGGACGGGCTCCTCTGGCCCCCCAGCAGACAAGGCATGAAGCTGGACGGGCTTCTCGGGCCCTCCAGCAGACGACACTTGAGGCTGGAAGGGCTTCTCAGGCCCTCCAGTGGAGACAGACACTGACTGCTGACTGAACTGAGGGCAGCTGGGCTGCATACTGAACTGAGGGCAGCTGGGCTGCTGACTGAACTAATAACTGTACTGCTAACTGTGTTACAGACCCCACATTGAATTGTGGTGAAGGTGTGGATGGGGGGATATGGTCAGGAAAAACTGTTTCAGGAAAGTTTATTGCTTTACCGTAAGGAACCGATGCAGACGAAAAGGCTCCCCTAACATAGTCATTCCCTAAACTCGTAGTGCTAAACTCAGTAACTCCAGGTTTAGAAACAATAGCGTGAACACAGTCATTAACCCTGAATGCGGGCTCAGCAAAGGCAGTCTTTGGAACAGTGGCGATGGGTGCGACGGAAAAATCATTGTTATCTTCAGAAGACACACAAAAAATAGCTCCAGAAAACACAGTCACAGAACCTGACGCAGCAAAAAAAGTGTCCCTTTCACTCACCACAGCCGGCTGCTTATATGTCCCATGTAACGCGGTTAAAGGACCAGGGCACCTGACTGCAGCTTCATAGACAATGAGCTATCAGAATTAGTTTCGACTATGGAGCCTGAGTGTGTGAATAAAGCACAGGAAACCAAAGTAGAGCTCAAAATATATATATTTTTGAGAAATGTATAGACAGATGTACAAAAAGCTAAAAAAATATGCATATATATCAAAAACAAAAATAATGTTGACAATACAAAACAGCTTATTAGGTTCCAAAAGGAGGTGGGATGAGGTGTGATCCAGTATGAGATTTAGTTTAGTTCCATGGACCTGTGATAGGTCATGTGTCAACAGTTTAATTCAGTCCATAGGTTTACGATTCCTACTGCAACGTAGCGGTGGTCGGGTGGCTCGCCATCCCGCGCTGATCAGGGCTGATCGCGGGAGAAAAAAAAAACCTGACCTAAACAAGGTCAAAAACATAAATTATCACAGAAGAAAATGAAACAGCATTCTACTGCCGTGACAAAATACATAAATCCATAAATAACAAAGACAAGTAATTAATGCCATGTTTCATACAACAATCAATAAACAATCATCTCTTATAATGAATTTCATTCAAAATACTATTATAGAAAAACATTCTCATGGGTCCCATCAAAGTATATCAGCAATAAAGCTAATAAACATTATCCAAAGTTAATCAAATATATTTACAAAACTCATTTAATCACAGGTGTTGCGCAACAGATTCAATAATCTCAGTGGAATTTAACTCAATGCAAAATCTCATAGGCCGTTTTGGCATTTCATCAGAAAAGTAACAAAAAACATCCAAAACGGACAAAACTACAAAATTCAAATCACTCGTTCAACTCTAGATACGTTAAGTCAACATTCGGCCATAATGGAATAAACAAAAGCAACAATATTCAATAAATAAAACTAGTAATTGCACATCCTTTTCAACACACGTGGAAACCGGCTACTCGACCACTGTTACACCTCTTTCCGGGATGCGTACAAAGCCCTCCCCCGCGCCCCATTCGGCCAATCAGATCACTGCTCCATCCTGCTCCTGCCCGCCTACAGGCAGAAGCTGAAACAGGAAGCTCCAACCCGGAGGGCGGTGCACTGTTGGAGGGACCAATCGGAGTCTGCGCTGCGGGACTGTTTTGATCACGCGGACTGGGAAATGTTTCACGTGGCCGCCAGAGACATTGATGAATACACAGACTCAGTCTGTGGATTTATCAGGAAATGCGTGGAAGATGTCGTCCCATCCAGAACAGTCAAATCCTTCCCAAATCAAAAACCCTGGATTAACGGAGATGTTCGCGCGGCACGGAACACCGCCTTTGCCTCCGCGAACACATCGGACTACAAACACGCACATTACCAACTCCGGAAGACGATCAAAGCAGCCAAACGTGAGTACAGGGACAGGGTGGAGCAACAGTTTGACAGCCCTCGGAGTATGTGGCAGGGACTAAACACGATCACAGACTTTAGAGGGAAAACCAGCACACCGCAGACCACGGCCTCTCTATGTGAGGATCTAAACGTATTCTACGCTAGATTCGACACAGCGAACACCATGAGACCGGACAGTGTGCGCACCGCGGATGACGTCAGTGCGCACACTGTGTCTGAGGAGGATGTGTGGAAGTGCTTCAGGAAGGTGAACGCACGCAAAGCTACTGGTCCGGACGGGATTCCCGGCCGCGTCCTCAGGTCATGCGCGGCTCAGCTGGCTGGAGTGTTCACACACATCTTCAACCTTTCCCTCTCTCTGTCTGTAGTCCCAGCCTGCTTCAAAATGGCCACCATCGTCCCTGTACCCAAATCCTCCACCATCTCCTCATTGAACGACTGGCGACCTGTAGCCCTGACCCCCATCGTAAGCAAATGCTTCGAGAAGCTGGTCAGGGACTTCATCTGCTCTGCACTACCCGACTCACTGGACCCTCTACAGTTTGCATACCGCCACAACAGGTCCACTGATGATGCCATAGCCCTGACACTACACACTGCCCTGTCACACCTGGAGAAGAGAGACACGTATGTGAGGATGCTGTTTGTAGATTACAGCTCAGCATTCAATACCATCGTTCCCTCGAAGCTGGACAGAAAACTGCAGGATCTAGGACTGAGCAGCTCCCTCTGCAGCTGGATCCTTAGCTTCCTGTCTGACAGACGCCAAGTGGTCAGACTGGGCAGCATCACCTCATCCCCCATCACACTGAACACTGGTGCTCCACAGGGGTGTGTACTGAGCCCTCTCCTGTACTCACTCTACACCTACGACTGCACAGCCACTAACAGCTCCAACATCATTGTGAAGTTTGCGGACGACACTACAGTGGTGGGTCTTATCACCAACAGTGATGAGACAGCTTACAGGGAGGAGGTCAGCGCCCTGACCCACTGGTGTCAAGACAACCATCTCACCCTCAACGTCGCAAAGACAAAGGAGTTGATAGTGGACTTCCGGAGGTGCAGAGAAGTACACACCCCCATCACCATCAACGGCGCTGCTGTGGAGAGAGTGAGCAGCTTCCGGTTCCTTGGAGTACATCTGGCTGAGGATCTTACGTGGTCAGTACACACAAACAAAACAGTGAAGAAGGCGCAGCAGCGCCTCTTCTTCCTCAGGAGACTGAAAAGATTCGGCATGAGCCCCCGCATCCTCAGGACCTTCTATCACTGTGCCATTGAGAGCATCCTCACTGGATGCATCACCACCTGGTATGGCAACAGCACCGCCTACAACCGCAAAGCTCTCCAGCGAGTAGTGCGGTGCTCTGAACGGATAATTGGAGGTGAGCTTCCCTCCCTCCAAGACATCTACAGGAAGCGGTGCCTGAGGAAAGCGGGGAGGATCATCAAGGACTCCAGTCACCCCAGCCATAAACTGTTCAGACTACTTCCATCAGGAAGGAGGTTCTGCAGCATCCGGTCCCGTACCAGCAGACTGAGAGACAGCTTTTTCCATCAGGCCATCAGACTGCTGAACACGTCATAGACACCTCAGCTTCACTACTGGAACTTTAACATTATGCACTCCACACTGTATATAAATGCCACTTGTTTTGCACATATTCAACTCTGTATATTTTATATATTTTATTATTATTATTATTATTATTATTATTATTATTATTATTATTATTATTATTTATTTTTTTTTTTTTAATTTTTTTTAACTATTTAATTTGTAAAAATGTGCATACACACACACACACACCACACACACACACACACGTAGGAAAATATTTAGTATACACATCCAGAAATGCATACACTATTATATATTGTACATATATTTATTAGTTTCAGGTTGGCCATTCTTGTATTTTGCTCGTTTGTGTTGTTGTGTTTGCACATCTCTGTTGCTTGTGGGGCTCACACACAAGAATTTCACTCGCATGTGCTGTGCCAGTGTGCCTGCACATGTGATGTGACAATAAAAGTGATTTGATTTGATTTGATTTGATTTACTGTCGCTAGCCTAGCATTAGCTTACCGGCGTTTTAGGATGTGCGATCGCGGCTCTGCATTTTCATTAATTGTGACAAAACAAAACAAACAAATAACTCACCGTTGAGTCGATTGTGAGGTAGTGTAAAGATGAATGAATCGGCCGGGTTATTGCACGCTGTCAACTGGTCTGTAGTGTAAAATTTGTCGATATCTGACAAGTACGCCAACCACAGGGACAACAGCAGCTAGAAGAGCAGGGAACATGCAGCTGATTTACCCGGAACTTATACAGGGTTTATTCCCGCCACAATAAAGGGACTGGCAGAAGTGGGGTCAGAAGTTACCGTGGTTACACTCTCCCCCCCCTAATCTCATGGACATCCTCGTACATGGACTAGGCTGGCAGCGAATGACTGGTTGCTGAGGTGTGAAGGCATCGTCTCCTCTTCTTCATCGTCTTGAAGAGCGAGGAGAAGACAGAACTTAACCCATGCAGAAAGGTCTGAACGCTCTTTAACAGAGGCTTACCAGGCTTGATGTACTGCAGCCGATCAGGAGGATTCCTGGGGCGGGTTGAATGCCTCAAGGGTGGTTCTGCCTCAGGAATCAGAGGCTCTGATTCAGTAGGTGAGTGTTGTGACAAGTTATTTCTGGATGCTTCTGAATCAGAAGACAGACTTTCTTCATCATGAGAAGTTTCTGCAAGATCAACTGGCTCAAAGCCAGCTTCCAAAGTTCCGTTAGCAATAACTTGTTCCTCTTCAACAGGTACAGGTTCCTCTGAGAGAATAGCGTTCTCTACCTCTGTAGCCAATACTACAGGGACATCGGGCTGGTTGATAAGTGGAACAGGTTGCAGAGTATTGGGTAAGTCAATGGTTGTTGTGAAGGTGACAGGTTCAGCAGAGAAAGGAACAGGTAGGTATGAGATGAGTTCCTCTTCATCATTGCCATTAGCATCAGCACGTACAGGAGACAGGGGTAAGACAGGCATTTTTCTCTTCTGCTTAGTAACCATTTCCTTTTCAGAAGGTGGTAAATACCCACAGGGCAGTAGGAGGTCTCGATGTAAAGTTCTCAGGGGCTTGTCTTGGCCTTCGGGTCGAACTGTATACACAGGAAGAGTGCCGGCTTTCTTCACTACAATGTACACAGATGACTCCCATTTATCTGCAAGCTTGTGTTTGCCTCTTAGCCGCACTTTCCTCACAAGAACTCTGTCTCCAACATTCAGCTGTGACGCAGTGACATTTTTATCAAATCTGTTTTTGTTACGTTTCATCACCTTTTCTGAGTTTTCGATGGCCAGCTTGTAACTTTCTTCTAGGTGGGACTTTAGTTTTTCCGCATATTGTGTGTGGGATGTTGATCCTTCTTTGGCAAGGGGTAGTCCAAAGGCCAAGTCCACCGGTAAGCGAGGTTGGCGGCCAAACATAAGCTCATATGGTGAGAAACCTGTAACATCATTTCTTGTGCAATTGCATGCATGCACCAGGGGTTTTACGAAATCTTTCCAAAGAGATTTCTGTTGAGCTGTGAGTGTTCCTATCATATCCAGTAATGTTCGGTTAAACCGTTCAACAGGATTGCTTCTTGGATGGTATGGAGTGGTTCTTATTTTGTGGATCCCAGCCATTTCACAAAGCTCTCGGATGATTCTGGATTCAAAGTCAGGGCCTTGGTCACTGTGCAAGCGTTCTGGGATACCATAATGCACAAGAAAGTTGTCCCATAAACATTTGGCAACAGTCCTGGCTTTCTGGTTTGGTGTTGGCACAGCAATGGCATATTTTGTGAAATGTTCAGTTATGACAAGTATGTCTTTGACTCCACGATCTGGTTCCACAGAGAGAAAATCCATACACACCAGTTCCATGGGTTGAGAGGTTCTGATATTGACCAGAGGTGCGGCTCGTTCAGATGGAGATTTGCGTCTCACGCATCTTTTGCAGTGTCTTATTTTATGGACCACATCACTCGTCATCTTAGGCCAATAAAACCGGGAACGGACCAAGTCTAGTGTTCTGTCAATTCCCATGTGACCCATTTGATCATGTAGGTGGTGTAGTACAACTGGTCGATATTCCTCGGGTAGCACTAGCTGGTATGTGAAGTCACTTCCCACTTGTCTATTCCTGACGAGAAGGGTGTTATAGAGCTCCAGTTTATTTACTTCTCGCAGTAATAGAGGTAAATCGGGAAGTTCTTCCCTCAGGAATGGCGGTGGTGACTCTCCTCGCTCAACCTGAGCTATGACATGCCGAATGACAGGGTTGAGGCGTTGTTTGGCTGCAAGGTCAGCTGTTGAGATTCGGGGGAGTACCATGGAGGTGAACTGGATGTCGTCCGTGAAACTGTCAGGCAGACTGTTGACATTGACAGACATGGATAACACCAGAGCAAGATCAGGATCAGTGCTTGAACTGTACACCAGATGACGGTCACAAACTGCTTTGACGGTATGGTGGTCAATAGAGACATAATCTGGTTCATTGAGATGTTGCCATGCAAATCTCCAGATTCGCTCACGTTCTTTCTGTGACAGAGGATCATCAGACAGTTCACCATGAGGTCGGCGAGACAAACCATCAGCATCCAAGTTCTGCTTTCCTGCTCTGTAGATTAATTTGAAGGTGAAAGTGGACAAAGCTGAAAGCCACCTGTAACCGGTAGCGTCAAGTTTTGCTGATGATAAGAGGTATGTTAATGGGTTGCTGTCTGTCACAACTGTAAACTGAGCACCATAAAGATAGTCATGGAATTTTTCAGTCACCGCCCATTTCAAAGCAAGAAACTCCAATTTGTGGGCGGGATACTTTGACTCACTCCGGGAAAGACCTCTGCTGGCATATGCTACAACTCTGTTTTTTCCATCCTGCTCTTGATACAGCACCGCACCAAGACCTGTGGCACTGGCATCAGTGTGGAGTGTGTATGGTTTTCTGGGATCAGCAAATGCCAGAACTGGGGCAGAAGTAAGTTTGTCAATAATGGACTCAAAAGCTTGTTGACACATTTGCGTCCATTGTCTTCCAAATGGCTCTTTGGGGTTGAGGTAATTCTCTGGCTTTACAGTTCGTCTCAGTTTCCTCTGGGAAGGTGAATAACCAGCAGTGAGATCATGCAACGGCTTGACAATGGCTGAATATCCCTGGACAAAACGTCTGTATTACCCAGCAAAACCATCTGGCCGTGGAGTGCCGCGCCGGCGGCGCAAACGTCGCTTCCTCCTTGGAGACGGCTCCGACGGGCCGGGAAACTCCTTGTCCGGCGGGTCGGACGGCACGTCCTCCATCGAAGCGAGTGGGCGAGCGGTAGCGGCGGGAGGGTGAAGGTGAAGCTTGTGAAGAACAAAATTCTGTACGATCGGGTGCAGTGAGCCCAATAACCAGGGGTAACCGGAAATAAGTTGTTGCAGCTTGTCTTCCACAGCATAGAGAAACGCTCCTTCCTCATGCTCTACCCACAGATTGATTAACCTTGAAGCGGAGTCGATAACGGCCTCCTGAAGCTCGCTGGGTGGGTTGAATGCCGCTGGATCCATATCTGGCTGGTCCGTACTGTCACGGCGAGTTGAGTGAGCCGTGTGGAAGAAAGAAAAGGAGGATCCAAACGCAGGCACTAAAGGTGTGAAGGTGGTTTATTAAACATAAAATAAAAATGGGCAAACGGCAAAAGGAACAGAAGGCTATCTAAACTGAGAACAACTAAACTAGTGAACACAAACCAGGACATGATCATTGTGGCGGAGGCGTGGCCCCGGGCGCAGCTGCAGGGGAGGAGTGGAGCGGAAGGCTCAACGGGGCGGCGCCGCGAGGCCGGTAAGAACAGCTGATATTGTTTATGGACTGATGATGGTCTCCTCCGCTGTGTTTATAGTGAGACGAGGAGGAGCGGCCAGGGGAGATCAGCTGGGCTCGAGCTGTCAGACGGTGCGACTGAGTCAGCTGTCAAAATACAAATATATCAATAAACGTGGAAGTTGGCTATACCTGCCTGTGTGTGCGTGTGTCTGTGCTGGGTGTACTCTACAATCATGAAGGAGGATGATCAGTGGAGAATGACGACGGATGACAGCAGGGAGAACACACAGATGAAGCATGGTGGATACACAAACGGACCAGCAACTATTTTTTTAACAACACAGAATTACAACAGGTTTTAACAGATCTTCAAAAATAAAAAATTCCCCCAAAGTAGCAAAAAAATAGAATAAAATAAAATTGTGCACAAGTAAAGAATTAGTCTTTTTTAAGTCCAAATGGTAACGGTGGGGCCCATGACAAACGGGTGTATTGCAATAGAGTCCATCCGATGAGGAGTGTGTGTGTGTGATTGTTTGTCCTACCGTACTACTTGTACAGTAGAGGATTGTAGTCGATCAATGTGCAAATGATTGTGCGTGTGTATGTATATCATCTCCTAGGATCTTGGGTTGTCTCGCCGTCCAGTGAACACCGGAACACTCTGGGTTCTGGAATCGCTGACCTGGTCTTTGGATTTGTCCCATATAAAAACCTGACCTATAAACAATGGTCCAATATATGTCACGAACAATTTAGGAATAACTCTCACAAATTAAACTAAAGTAGTGTCACACTGCAGTAACTACTATTCCGATCAGCTATCATCAATTCAATCATTATCAGTTCAGTCATGTTGAACAACATTAAGATATCAAGTTTCAAAGTTGAAAGTATCAGTCTTCAAAATTTAGTTGTAACCTGCAGCAATGTTAAAGATTATCTACAAGGCTTCAAACATTCAGGAATTATAGTCACCATATAATTCACTTTTCATGGTAAACATTCATTAGATCCATCAGATATAAAGTCATTGTTGGAGCAATACACAAACGCTTATCAGAAACCGAACAAAGTGCAAATAATTTCAATAACATGTAAACACAAGGACTCAGTCCACGAATTGGAGTATTAGAATAGATGTGCTTAATCCCGCTTGTATCATAGGCCTACTAGTACAAGAGGAAATACACTAAAAATTACCTCCAAGTATTCAATACTGAGTACAGTTGAACCCCGACTTACGAAATTAGTCGAAGCACCCATCGCGCTTTTTGAGTGAACGATAGGCTATAGGCTAATTGCTAACTGCTAACTGCTAACTGCAACAACAATACGTCGTTCAAGTGGAACAGCGAAGCGCAAGTACGAAAGCCAAGGGGGTTGTCACATGATTTGGAAGGCATTGTGGGCATTGTAGGCATTCTAGGATCAGCCAATCAGAGCCAGCGGTTTTCGTTACACGGGCATTTTGCTGTTAAGTGCCGTCGTAACTTGAATTTTCCGTTAAATGGGGTATTCGTAAGTCCAGGTTCCACTGTATTGTAAAACAACTGATTGACATCAAAAAATTAAGCAGGAAGCAGCATAAAGTCTGATGGTATTTTAACTCGTTAGAGATTAATTTCTTCAGCTTACCGATAACAAAGTTTTAGCCCACCTGCTATGTTCGGCTGTAGAAGCAAGAGACTGTGAGTCCGCACCTTGACCACCTGGTCAGCTTGACTGGGACAAAAAATCGGTCTGGGCATTTTGACTAGAGAGTGGCCACAAGGTATTATAGGAAAAACCATAAAGCCTTTGGATGAAAACAAACGCTTTTGTGACAGTGATGTACACTGTCTTGTTGGTATATATGTATGAGTTCTAAACAGTTTACATCAGATGACCACTGAGGACATCACTTGATTTCACCTTCGTGTTTCCCTCTCACCAGATATCCAAACCCATATCATGACAAGCAGCTTTTACAGCTGTGGCTCCAGTAAACATCAGCTGATACTAGAAAGTAATATTAAATTAATTCTAACAACAGCTGCTTAAATGTGCTGCTGTTGTTTAGCGCGACATCCGCTGGTTTCCTCTTTCTGGTGCAAAGTGGGCGATAAACAAACAAAAGAAAAAAGCTGATCAGCTGATCATTGACTAGTTTCATGATTGAAGTAGCAACAGGAGTAGGAGGGGGGAGAATGAAAGAAGAAGAGGCAGCTGTGCAGCGTAAAGACACAGAATAACTCCAGCTTTTCTGTTTTTCATTCTAGCAGAAGTACAGGACAAATTGCGTTCCTTTTCATCTCAATACGGATGTATTGTAATTGGTCCAGCCCAGAGTCCATCATGACCAATTGGCAAATCCACCACCTTTCATTGTTTATACCATTACAAAAACAAACAAACAAACAAACATAAAAACATAAAATTACCATTGGCCCAACGGGCAAATTCCCAGTATGCCCGATTCCAGTCCAGCTTTGGGGTCAGCTGGTGGGTAGCAGGCATCTCCGAAAAAGTTAGAGCACTCTGGCAAATATGTGATGTCTTGATAAACTGAGCAGATATTTGAAGTTTATACGGCAACATCAGTTTATTTCATGATCCAGAAAGACTAATATTTTAAACTCCGCCATTCTGCATTCCTCTGCCACTGCCTCATTTGAGTTTTGGACAAAATGCTGTTATTGTGTGTAATGACAATCGCAAACACTAAAATATATTTCTTGTACACAGAAATGAATTTTGTTTGGCAAAATAATTTTCTCCTCAACATGCAACATTTGCGCTTGCAATTTTTTTTTAGGTGCGCTCAGAATAGAGGCACTAAAATAATGCCATAGAAATATTGAGATGAAATCAAAAGTAGTGAAAAGTGGCCAATTATACCCTGGACCCCAGAGGGTTAATGTCATGGTCCTGGGTCTTTTGATCCAGTTTTTTTTAGTTTTCATATATTTTTGATCATTCTGTATTATTTGGTTCCTAGGTTATTCTGTTCACTATGGTTTTGTCATGGTCCTGTGTCCTTTTGACCCAGCGTTCTTAGTTTTTTTGTGTTTTTGTATTCTGTTCTTTATTTATTCTGTGATTCCTAGGTTGTTCAGTTTTGTTTATGAGATTTCCCCTCGTGACCTTACTCCATGTGTGTCCACGCATCTGTGAGTCCCGATGCCTTGTTTCTCCTCCTTATGTTTTATCCCATGTTTTCCCCAGCCCGTTATGTCTGTGCTCTCTCCGTGTTCTCTCCTGCCCCCCTGTCTGCACCCCTGTGTACTTCCTGTTTTACTTTGACAGTCTCCCGTCAGCATGAGTCAGTGTTGTGTTACTCCTGCCATGTCTTGCTATGATTATCAGTGTCAGCTGTGTTCCCCATGTGCTACTACTTTCCTCGTTGACCCTCTGTGTATTTATGTCCGCGTCTCCCTCAGTTCTGTGTTGCGTTCTCCCTCATAGCTGTGTGATTCTCCCTGTATCTCCTGGTGCACATTATAATTAGTTTTTCCCAGTTTAGTTTAGTTTTGTATTGTTGGTATGATCTGTTTTCCCAGCAATAAAGCTGTGCTTTTGAGTTTAAGTTCTGTCCCCCTGAGTTTGCGTTTGGGTCCATTCCTGCCTGCCACACAGCCAAATCATGACAGGTTTATTAGATTTCCCCTTGTGTCTTTGCCCTCTGTCTCCCCTTGTGCATCTGTGTTTATTTAGTTGTGTGAGTCCTTGTGCCTTGTTTCCCATCCTTGTGTTTTAATCCATCATGTTTCCAGAGCCCGCCATGTCTGTGCTCTCCCTCGTTTTCCCGTGCTCCATCTAGCCTGCTTCTCCTCCACTTACACATCATGTTTCCTTTTTTATTGTAAAGGTCCCATGTTTTCATGTTCATTCCGTTTAGTCTAGCTTCCCCTGTCTCGTTATGGTTATTCGTATTGGCAGTGCGTGTCCTCACGTCCCTGTCATCCCTCTGTGTATTTAGGTCAACGTCTCTCTCAGTTTGGTCCTCCCTCATGGCTGCGTGTCTCTCCCCGTGTTTCCCTGAGTAATTAGATTAGATTAGCATTAGAATTTCCCAGTTTAGTTTAGCATTGTCTTGTATCGCCTTTTCCCCGTTCAGTAATAAAGCTGTATTTTGAGTTAAGTCCCGTTTTCCATGAGTTTGTGTTTGGGTCCTCTCCTGCCAGCACACAGACGTTTCATGACAGTCAAATGAGAAGCTTGGCTCCTAGTGGTCTGCAACACTGCAAAGTAAATACAGGTTCAGCATTACTGATACTGAGTATGAGTACTGATTTTGATACTTTTAACTTATATGGCAGAGAGCCGTGTGTCTTGATTTATCAAATAAATCATCATCAATTTGAAAATTCTGAGCACATTTTAATGACAACTAAATCACTTCCACAAGAAATAGTTAACACAATAAAACAGACAAGTCAGCTTGCCATATATTTAGGAACTGGGTTTCTTTAAGACTTGGAATGTAAATGTAAGTGTTCTTTTTTCTTTTGGTCAACTTCTGTTAATTATTGTGCTATATAAATAAAGTAAACTTGACAGTCAACACAAAAAGGTTATTATATTCAGATATTTTTCAGCAGGACCCCTCGGAGCCAAGATGCTGGTGGTGGAGATTGCTTGAATGGAAAAGTGGGAGTGATAAAACTTAGATTTAGCTGGCAGCACCTGGGAATGCACAGATATGAATATTCACCTATATCTTGTCGTGGAAGTTTTTTAAAAATAAAATACAAACACTTGATGAGTGTCTTTGAAGTGAGTTTTATTCACTTTGCAGCAAGAGAGAGAGTCCAGTCAGCCAAAGTCAAGCCAGCGTCTCTAAAGCGGAAGCAGAGCTGGGCTTCCCTTATACAGTCAGGTACACAGACACACAACTCTCATAACTTGTAGCACAACTTATCATTTCCATATAAAGTGTTGATGGTTTATACCTCGGTTCTTCCTTGGAACATGTCACGGCGGGGCGCGCCGGTGTGAAGAATGAGGTAGACCCAAGAGCAGACATGGTGGAGACAGAACTAGGTTTCCAAAATAAGGCAAGCCTTTATTGTGGCTGAAGGCATAACAAAAACACTAGGGAACACTGAAACTGGGAAAACTAAGAAGACAGAGAACACTGTGTAAACTAAAAAGGCTAAGACACTCTGTGAAGGAACTATGGAAAAAACTATAAACACAGAGTAACTAAGCAGGCTATGAAACACAGTGTCACAATAAGGGAAACTACGAAAATACGAGGTGAGGATAACAGACGATCTGACACTGACACAAAGACACACTGGGCTTAAATACACTGAGGCAGTCATCAAGGAATTAGAGACAGAAGGGGAACACAGCTGGGAGGAATAAGACCTAATGAGACAGGAGGAACAAAGCTAGAAACACTGACATAAGACGGGAACATGAACCTTCAGAGTAAAACAGGAAACAAAACACCACTAAACAAACACGCAGACACGACACAGAGAGACAGACTAGACACTGAACTAAACCTGCAATAAACATGAGAACACAAAAACCTACGAACTAATCCCTAAACAAGAATAACCGAAACATAGAGTCATAATCATCATTATCATCATAATAAGAAAAGAATCCAAAATGCAAAAACACACCAAAAACATAACAACTCAAAATACTGGGTCAAACTGACCCAGAACCGTGACAGAACATACACAGCATCTACTCCTTGAAAGCAGTAAAGCAATAACAGTCATACCCAAAGAGGGATATGTTTTGCAGATTATTATGTTCTAGGGTGGTCTTGCTGTGATGAGTGTCTGTCCCACTATGGTTCAAATAAGCCTGTTATATATGTGTTATTGTCAGAACAGGTGATCAATACACTAAGGAAAAATTAATTTTCATTATCTCTCTCTACACATTAAAATATCATATGAATCTCTAAGATAATTACGGTAAGGTAATCGGTCTGATAAAATAACAGCTATGATGACTAATTGGGTTGTTATAATACTACAATTTCAAACTTGATACATATTAACCAGGGAAATTCTTGATACCATATTTGATATTATGGGGAAGATTCTGAACCCACCCATGTTCCACTAGCATATCGTAAATAAGAATTAGCAATAATGTAAAAATGAAGAAATATAAAAGTTTAAAGACATTAATTTGAAAATTGATTTAATTACCTATCATTTTACCTATGGCAGAATGAATATGTTTATGTTAAAACAACTGCATACATTTTTCATTAATGGCTTCTCCAAAGCACCTAGGTTGTAACCAAAACTCTGTAGCTCTGAAACTGTCGATATTACATCCTGGTTAGATGAGCATTGTACGGAGCACTGCAACATACAACTTAAAAAAATAAATGTGTGAAATGAATTAAAACTAATGTCATTTATTTTGCTTAAATATGTTTTCTTTAAAAAGATTGATTACTCTGTTAGACTTGTAATTATAAGAAACTAAAGAAAAACTTGTTGAGGAAGTTTGTCCTATTATCGATATGAACTATACCTGCGAAAAAGAATAGCAATAATTTATGAATAATTAAATGAGTAAAAATGACATTTTTATGTTTTACTTTTTGATTATGTTGAATGAAAAACGTTTTGAGTAACTTCAGCAAACTGATTACATAACAATTAAGGCACATTAGCATTAATACACGTAATGATTGTGGCATGACAAAATAATCTTTTTAACTGTTTAGAAATTTCCTTCATTTTGAGCCCATAAATGAATGGATTAAACAATGGATGATAGAGCAATAATTGTAATGTCATTAGTAATCGAGCAACTTTTGGAAAATCTGATTCCACTCGAGCTATGCCTACATCATAGATACTTAAACAGGAAATACTGATTAAAACTAACAGATGGGGTAAACAGGTCTCTGCAGCTTTCTTCCTAATTTCTTTACAACTTTGATAAGAAACAATAAATATTGTTGTGTATGTGAAAACTATGAAGATCATAGGAAGTATTACAAGATCTAGTAATGCAACCACACCAAAGACGGTAATTAATCTTGATCTTTGACAGTGAAGAGTGTAAACTGCATTGTTACAAAATATTCCCTTTAAATTAAAGTTACACAATGTTGCTTCAGCACTCGCTATTGCTTGGATTGCAATATGAACAGCAGGTATAAGCCAAGATACGACCAGGAAAATGATCACAGTGGTTTTGTTCATGATAGTTGGATATTCAAGAGGTTTACAAATAGCCACATATCTGTCATAAGCCATGGCTGCCAAGAGAAAGAACTCTGAACTGCCTAAAGTGTAAAACATAAAAAACTGAAAGAGACAGGCTGAATATGTTATGACTTGTTTTTCAGATAAAAAGTCAATCAGAAGTTTTGGGTAAATATTTGTGCTGTAAAGGAGACAGTTAAGTAGCAAAGCTGCAATGAAAATGTACATAGGCTCATGAAGGTTTTTATGAATCCAGATCACATACACGATGGTAGAATTACTGCATATTATTATAATGTATAATGTAAAGATAATACAAAAATAAACATATCTGTACTTGTTAACCTCAATGTATCCATCTAGAGTTACATATGTGGTATTTAACTCCTCATCCATGAATTAAAAAAATAAAAATACTACAAAACAAATATAGCAGCATAACCAGTTTATATGACGACATAAAATCAAAATTGCACTAAAATGCAACCTGTGTTAGGTATTATTCTTTTAAAGATATCAGAACTTCAAATACAAGTACACTCATCAATCAAATGCTTATAGTGAATCATATGTATGTGGACTGAAGAAGAGTTTTATTGGTTTGCTTCAACCTTGAGGGAGCTGAACTGTGAAAGTCGGTTACATCATTGTTCAGCCTCTTTTACTTGAGGATTTAGTAGTTACAGCTAATGGATCATAAGTTGCAGCTAACAATGACAATGATCAGCCAACTTCTATTAATCTAGTATAGAATTTTAATAAGGTAGCAAGATTTTATTGTTAAATGTATCCTGGCTTTTTTGCACTCGGGTTCATATCTTATTTCATCAGGAGTTTTTATTTGGTTTCCATTTTAGGTGGTGTGGTCTTATGCATTGTTTACATTTTCAGTGTAAAATAAAACTTGGATAACTACCATACTAAATAATAATAATAATCATCATAAAATAATAATAATTAAAAAAACTTTAAAAAAACAAGGACAAGCTTATGCATTACAAATGCATTACAAATGTCCAACTTTTCATACATTGTTTTATTTATAGCCTATAAATAAAGCATATATATATATATATATATATATATATATATATATATACACACACTGTTACCTTCACCCTCCACATCTTCTCCAGCTCTACTCTGAGCCCTTAGTAATTCTCAAGTTCCTTGTGTTCCTTCTTCATGATGTTGCCGTCATTTGGAACTGCTACATCGATCACTACGGCCGTTTTCTTCTACTTGTCTACCAGTGATAGGTTTGTAGCATAAACCTATTTGCTGGAATGTTCAGATGATTCTACTACACGGTAAAGCAAGACACAAGCAGGCAAAGTCCTTTATGTTTCTCGTATACGAGGAAGACCAACTGGACAAACGCTGTTCCTTCGCTTGACCCCAGTTGCTCTTTTCTGCTCCCTCGTAACACTGCTCTTTTATTAAGGTTACGTGAATATGCATAGGCTCATTAACATAGGTTCACATGTGAACAAAGAGTACCGTCTGTGTGTGTGTGTGTGTGTGTGTGTGTGTGTGTGTGTAGGTATGTATGTGTGTGTGCGTGGGGGGGGGGGCAGAATGTGACCCCATAAACGACTTCCCTAAACTTGCTGGTCTATAAGTCCAGCAGTCCAGCTAAACAAAAGACACTTATACTAAAACAGATATAAATGAGTTTGCTATACCATATATCAGCAAGAGAAGAGACGACCTCTTCCCATGACCCTAAGATGTGAGTGTGCATGCCAGAACACTCTGGAATGCACACAAAGTCTTTGCAGACTACTAAGGATCACACATCCTATCACTACACAATCCCCTCACCTCTAAGCATATATGGTTAAATATTTCTAAGCATAAATGACAATCAACAATATAAACCTGACAACTACCACTATGTCCGGCTGGTTAGCCACCACCATTTTGTCCGTCTGTATGTTGAAGTCCCACAGGAACTTAGCTCGGTCGTTCTCCACCACCCCAGGGGGCATCTCCCATTTTGACCTTGGGACTTCAAGGCCATATTCGGCACAGATGTTTCTGTATACCATGCCAACCACTTGGTTATGGTGTTCCACGTATGCCCTGCCTGCTAGCATCGTACACATTGCTGTTATGTGCTGGATTGCTTAGGGGCATCTTTACACAGCCTGCACATGGGGTCTTTCCCGGTGTGATAGACCCCAGCCTCTATCAGTCTTGTGCTCAGAGCTTGTTCCTGTGCTGCTATGATTAGTGCCTCTGTGCTGTCTTTTAGTCCAGCTTTGTCCAGCCACTGGTTGGATTTCTGGATGTCAGCCACTTCCTCTATCCTATTGTCCCTCTATGATGGTGCCTCCTCTTTCTCAGGTTTCTGCTGCCCGAGGTATTCACTGAGCATGTGGTTGGTTGGGGCCATCTTCCTGATGTATTCTTCAATGTTTGCTGCCTCATCCTGGACTGTTGTGCTGACACACCAGTCCCCAACCTCCTTCCTTTCGCTTAGCATACAGCCTCAGGGTGCTGGATTTGGGGTGAAACCCTCCATGCATGGTCAGAGTCTCCTTGTCATGATGTCACTGGCTTCTATCTCCACCTTTGGCCAACTTATTATGCCAGCAGGGTACCTGATCAAGGGCAGGGCATAGGTGTTGATAGCCCAGATCTTGTTCTTACCATTCAACTGACTCCTCAGGACTTGCCTGACCCTCTGCATGTA
Source organism: Mchenga conophoros (assembly GCF_057382185.1). Taxonomy (NCBI): domain Eukaryota; kingdom Metazoa; phylum Chordata; class Actinopteri; order Cichliformes; family Cichlidae; genus Mchenga; species Mchenga conophoros. The sequence goes on from NC_140541.1 coordinate 9,817,789, forward strand.
CTTGGTGGTTGCAGCTTTTCTAGCCTCTTCATGGTTCCCATTTGCCTGTGGGATCTCCAGGTACTTGTAGCTGTCTTCAGTGTTTGCAATGTTGCCTTCTGGTAGTTCCATCCCCTCAGTTCTGACTACGTTCCCTCGCTTCATTATCATCCAACTACACTTATCCAGTCCGAACAAAATTCCGATGTCATTGCTGTATATCCTTGTGGTGACAACTGAAGGCTGGAAGAATGTATTTTGGACTGAGTAATCAAAATTTTAAATCTTCTGTTCATTATGCAAAGTCTTTGTATGCCATTGGGTCAGTGAAAGGATGGTTCCAGAGTGTGTACCATCAACTGCCAAACATAGAGGAGGAAGTGTGATGATTTGGAGCTGTTTTATTCGTGGTTGGTGACTTATAGAGAGTGAAAGGCACCCTGAACCAAAACGGCTACCACAGCATTCTGCAGCACAATGCAATCCCCTCTGGTATGCACCAAGTTGGTCAGGGATTCATCCTATAGCAAGATAATGACCCGAAACAGTCCAAGTCCAAGCTATGCCAGAACTACCTCAAAAAAAAAAAGCACAAGAGTGTAAGCTTGAAAACATGGAGTGTGTTACGACGAAAAGGCCAGGCTTTGTGTGTGAACTCAAGTGCAGACACAGACGGAGGAAAGATTGACGTGGATACATTTATTTACAGTGACTAATTTGATAACAATGAATAGTAATTTTGCAAGAAATTCTGAAGGCTATGAACTATGAACTGTGAGGTTGAGAACTATGAACTATGAGACAAAACTATGAAACGTGAAACCTAAACTATGAACTTTGGCTAGATTCAAAAAGTCCATGAACGGATCCTGGGTGGAAATCCAGTGAATCACGGCCAGTTGGTTAAACGATGTTGTAATGGCTTACGAGTTGCAGGTGAAGACGTTATGGGAGGAGGGAGTCCAAGGGGTCTGGGTGAGCAGTGATCCAGAGAGAGTCCAGAATGTACGTGATCCAACAGGCTGGCAGGGAGGCAGGCAGGTGGAGCGCCACAATGAAGGGAGTCTGACCTGATAGCAGAAAACCAGCGTCCAAACAGAGGTGAGTATTGTTCAGTATTGTTGTGAGTATAGCTGTAAAGCATGATGACCAAGTGGGTAACTACGGCAAAGAGAAAATACTATGAAATCAAAAATCAAATTCAAATTTTATTTGTCACATAAAAAGTACAACATGTAGTAAAATATTTGTGTCTGAGCTGCAGACGTAGCCGTGCCATTCCAGGGCTTGGTTTTAGCATGGGAGGTCTAGCCAGGACCCTTATACTGGGTGGAAATCGAACATGCGATTCCCTTTCCGAAGGTGTGTAATCTTACCACTACACTATCCAACTGCATGAGCAAAACCACAAAACATTAAAGGATTTAACGAGAGCTTGACGGCCTAGCACTAAAATGAGTTAGGTATAGATCTGGCAGAGGTCTGTTGTGAATGCTGGACTTAAATACCGGTGACTTGATTGCAGTCAGGTGTGAAGGCTGATTGGAGTCTCTGCCGAAGGGGGATCCCAGCATTGTGTAAAAACCCAGCACTCACCTGGACCATGATAATTTGTTTTTTAATAGACCAGTAACTAAATTAATCTAGAATGCATGATGAAAATGTTCACAAATGGGTAAAAATGTCCTCTCTTTCACAGTGAAAACATCTATCCTAGCTGCATCCTGAGTTGGACATTTCAGACAATGCAGGATGGTTCCTCAATTGAACCTAGAGGTGAAACCAAACTGAAGTTAGCTGCTTCAGGTTCGGCTAATACTTCACTGTCTAAGTCTGGCCTGTTGCAGTGGTATGCTTCTAACTAACAAACAGTATGGTCCTGACAAGATGCTAACTTGTTGAAATTCTGCTCGGCAGCACAGTGTTTTAGACGCTTGATTATCTATGCATTCCTGGCTTGGCCACCCAGCCAATGTCCACTTTGTTCAAGACAGTCCAATGAAATCTAAAAACCATTGCATTCTTCAGTTATAAATATTGATTTATATCTCTTTGTACTTAACAATTTTACTTTTACTTATTTATTTAACAATCTCTCACTTTGTGTGAGAATCAACATTTTATTGATGTGATGAACTCCTCTTTTATAAATTGGTGAGGACTTCTACACTAACAGTCACATTTATAGCTACATGTTGACAGACTTTTCAAAATCATCTGCAATAGAAAAAAGTAAAGACAAAAAGAAAATGAAGGCAGCTCTTCAAGTGGGCACTGATAGGAAAAGAAACATAGCTGTTGATAATAATGCAGATTTGGGTCCTGCTGTTAAATGAAACCTTCCCCTTGTATATGTAAGTATTCTTTTGCCATGTTATCAGACTGTAGAGTGACAAATTAGTCAAACATAATAAAAAATATAAGAGTAGCACATGCAGCTGGCTGCCGGCGGAGCTCACGGGCACGTCACTGCAATCCCCCCTGGCCTCTGCTCCGCGGATACTGAGTGACCCTCATCCGGGACTCTCCTCAGCTCTTTCTGGGACAGTGGCGCGGCTGCCCCTCTGTTGGTCTTCCTTGGTCTCTTGTGTTCTGGGGGCCTCTGGATGTCTGGAGTCTTGATCTCCTCCATACCTGCTTCATGCCCTGGAGGATGGGGCTGTGGCTCCCCACACCCTCTAGCAGATCATTACATGAAGGAACCTTTTAAAAACAACCGCGCTCATGCTCACAAGTGTACACACGGGTGATCACACATACAAACTACACCCTTTTTGGCTCCTACTTCAAAGCACACTGTGCGCTGTCGATCTTACGTGCTGCACAATAATGTTTAATATTTAGTATTTACTGTTACATTCCCATAGATCATCGTGATGTTGTTTATTATGTTGCTCTTTTTTTTTCTTCTGCTTATTTTCTCTTTTTTCTTTCTCAACAGGTGATCCAGGTGATTGATCTATGTATTTTTTGTCTGCTTATTTTATTGTTTTTTGCCCTTTATCCCCGTCCCTCTTCCCTGCTGTTTTTCTTTCCCTCTTTCATTGTCCCTTTTCTTTTCCCCGGTCAAGTCTGTCCCATACTTAACAAGTAAAATAAAATAAAATAAACAATAAAAGGTGAATCAAATGGACCATTACGGCAAGGCTGGGATGGTCCATTTGGTAAAGTAAATCCGTTGGGCATCTTTCTTTGCCTTTAGACAATAATTCTGATGGCAAAAGAACCAAACGGGACAGGAAAAAAAAAAGAAAAAAAAAGAGAAAGAAAAAAAGAAACATAGCTGTTGATAATAATGCAGATTTGGATCCTGCTGTTAAATGAAACCTTCCCCTTGTATATGTAAGTATTCTTTTCCCATGTTATCAGACTGTAGAGTGACAAATTAATAAAACATAAGAGTAGCACATGGGTGTAGAATTTCTAGCTAACAACATGCTTGTAATACAGTGTGTTTTCACCATTGTTTTTTCCTGAAATTGGCTTTATTTTGGTATTAATACAGTTTCTTTCTAGAAGTACTTTAGTGTTACCTTAAAACTTCACACATCACCTACAGCAGAGTGCAAAAGCAACCCAAGACTTTTTTGTGGCAAAGGAATGGTGTTTATGTTAAGATGTGCTGCTGGTGAGATTGTTGAACCTTTGTAATGTTGGGATTCAGAGATTCTTTTATTGCTACCATATAATCTGCCTTATGAAGAATGTATTAACCCTTGTGCGCCCGCCTGTTCTCGGGGCGTGGGTCGTAGTGACCCCCCGAGGTGTGTGTGTGTGTGTGTGTGTGTGTGTGTGTGTGTGATGATGATGATGATGATGATCCTGATGATGGTGGTGGTGGCGATGGGGGGTCTTGGTAACCCCCTGGGGGGGGGATATGTGTGTTTTATGATGATTAGGGTGGGGGTCGCTAGGACCCCCTCGGGGCATATGTGATGATGATGATGATGATGGTGATGATGATGGTGATGGTGATGATGATGATAGGTTTGGGGTCACTAGGACCCCCCCGGGGGGGGGGGGCATATGTGATGATGATGATGATGATGATGATAGGTTTGGGGTCACTAGGACCCCCCCCCCCGGGGGGGGGCATATATTGTGTTATGATGATGATGATGATGATCAGGATGATGATGATGATGATGATGATAGGGTGGGGTGGGGTGGGGGGGGTCGCTAGGGGACCACCGTTGGGGCGCTTGTGTTATCACGGCGTCGGTGGCGTCCGGGGAGCGGCGTCGCGGGAAGAAGAAGAAGAAGAAGCGGCGCAGTTGGGACAGTACGTGACGGCGCAGTTTGTACACACGTGCGCTCGGCACTCGCGGCACAGGATCTTGGTCTTGACGTCTTTGCTCCTGGGACACACGCGGCACCTTCGCCTCTTGACCGGAGAGGAGTCGCGTGGCGTAGCGTTGTTAGAGGCTGCCTCGGCGGTAGCGCCTCGGGCCGCGACTCTGCCTCCTCTTCCTCCTCCTCCTCCTCCTCCCGGTCCTCGCGCTAAAGCCGCCCTGGCTTCGAGCATGGGGCGCGCGAGCGCTTTGCCCAGTCGCTCGAGGAAGAGCCGTCGTCTGTTGAGCTTGCCCGGCATCCAGTCGGGGTGAATTTCCCTCCACAGCACGAACGCGTTGTAGGCCGCCACGTCGACCATGTTGTGGAAAAGGGCCATGGGCCACCTGCGGGTCTTTCTCCTGCAGCTGTACGTGCTCACGACCTTGTCCAGGTTGTCCACTCCTCCCTTGGTGCGGTTGTAATGCAGCACCAAGGGCGGTTTCGCGCCGCTTCTGTTGCTGCCGCTGCTGTTGCTGCTGTTGCTGATGCGGCGGCTAGGCCGGGGCTCGGGGCCGGAGCGATGGTGGTAACGAGGAGCTGTGGTGAGGAGCAGCACGTTCTTGTTCTCCTTGGCCACGTAGGAGAGGATGATCGTGTCGGGCCCTCCTCCTCCTCCTCCTCCTCCTTCTCGTCCTCTTCCTCCTCCTCCTCCTCCTTCTCGCCGTCCTCCTCTTCCTCCCCCTCGTCCCGCGGAGCCGGCGAGTACCACGGATTCGACGGAGCCCACGGCCCTGCCCTTGACGCAGCGCAGCTCTCTGGGGATCTCGGGTCTGTTCGACCGCAGAGTGCCCAGCACGGTGTGGCCTCTCTCGCGATAGAGCCTATCGGCGAGCTCGCGCGAGGTGAAAAAGTTGTCGCACGTGACGTTGCGTCCCGGAGTCAGTCCCTCGGTGAGGTCCATGACCACTCGAGTGGCCAGGTGCTTTTCGGGAGGGCCGCGCTTGTCAGGCTTGCCGGTGTAGACTTGCATCTTCCATGCGTAGCTGGAACGCGCGTCGCACGCCACCCATATCTTGATCCCGTACCTGGCCGGCTTGCTGGGCATGTACTGTCTGAACGGACACCGTCCTGATGGATGGAGAGAGAGAGAGAGAGAGAGAGAGAGAGAGAGATAGATGTGGGAAAGTGTGGGGGAGATTGGGGCAGAAACGCAAGGAGAAGACATTCAATTCAATTCAATTTTATTTATATAGCGCCAAATCACAACAAAAGTCGCCTCAAGGCGCTTCATAGATACAAAGACATAAAGAGTCATAGACTTCATAGCTTCATAGCTTCATAGACATAAAGAGTCATGCGAAAGCAGCACAAACGCGGAACCCAACACGAGTATACAACAGAGCGAGCTAGCCCGTTTTCGCCATTCCCGCTCCTATTCCTCCTCTCTTCCCCCAGTCACACACACACACACACACACACACACACACACACACACACACACACACACACACACCACATAGTACGTACGTACCTCTGAACGGCACCAGTCTCTCGTCGACGGTGACCTCCGGTCCCGGGCGGTACATGGCGGGCAACCTCGCGCACCACTCGTCCCACACGGCTCTGATGGGGGCCAGTTTGTCGTAGCAGCTATCGCCCTCGCCGCCCTCGCCCTCGCCCTCGCCTCGCCCGGCCCTTCTGGTCTCCCTGTCGTCGAAGCGCAGCGCGCTCGAGTAGGCTCGAAAGGTCTTGAGCGGCATCGTGGCTCTGAACACGGACCTGCCGCTCTCGGCGTCCCACAGGCTCTCGCAGGCCTCTCCCCGGGACCTGTACACGCCGGCGAGCACGAGCAGCCCCAGGTAGGCTCGGAACTCGACGCGGCCCATGGGCTTCAATCCGTCGATGGCGGGCCTGCGCCTGCCCGCTTCCAGGTTGGTCATGGCGATCACCGAGTCCTCTATCTCCGGCGGGAAGTAGGCCATGAACGCGGAGGCCTCGTCTCGCGCCGCCGCCACGGCCTCTTTGGTGGGGCCTCGTCCCGGCGGGTCGAGGTCGTCGTCTTCTTCTTCTTCTAATTCTAATTCTTCTTCTTCTAATTCTTCTTCTTCTTCTTCTTCATAGTCTTTGTCTTCTTCATCGTCATCGTTATAATCATCAGCGAGGACGTCTTCTTCTTCTTCTTCTTCATCATCATCATCATCGGCGAGGACGTCTTCTTCTTCTTCTTCTTCTTCATCATCATCATTGGCGAGGATGTCTTCTTTTTCTTCTTCTTCTTCTTCTTCATAGTCTTTGTCTTCTTCTTTTTCTTCTTCTTCTTCTTCTTCTTTTTCTTCTTCTTCATAGTCTTTGTCTTCTTCTTTTTCTTCTTCTTCTTCATCATCATCATCATCATCATCATCGGCGAGGACGTCTTCTTCTTCTTCCTCTTCTTCTTCTTCATAGTCTTTGTCTTCTTCGTCATCGTCGTAGTCGTAATCGTCGGCTACATCAGCGTCGCGAGTTTCACCGACAGCGCCGCGGCCGCGATCGCGCCCAGGATCATGAACGCCACCTGCAGCGCGGCCGGCGTCGTCCTCTTGCCAAATCTCCCGAGTCCCCCGCCCCGGTGGGTCGGCGCCTGCTTCTTCTTCTTCTTCTCCCTCTCGGCGGTTCGACTCGCCTTGCGAGCCGCCATCCTGGCAGAGTTGCGACGCCATTTCGTAACCGCGATCCTCTTCCCCGAAATACCTATGGTCTGCCACCCCATCGTTTTCGTCCTCCTGATCCTCCGAGTGGCTCTCCTCCTCCTCGTCTGCGAGCGTTCGGGCCGTCGGGTCGTCGTTGTCGTCCCCCTCGGCCTCTTGCTCCTCTTCCTCGCTCTCGTCCTCCTCCAAGTTCTCCTGTAGCTGCTGCTGCTGCTGCTGCTGCTGCTGCTGCTGCCGCTGCTCTTGGTCTTCCTCGACCCCTAGCCCTCGATAGCGAAACGTGGCCGGTCGCAACAACGGAGCCACCGGAGCCGACCACGCAGCGTACGCCAAATGCGATGGCGATGGCGACGGTGATGGTGAGCGGGAGGAGGAGGAGGAGGACACCGCTGGCGATTGCGATCCGCCTGTACCGACCTTAGTGCTCTTTGGCTCCCACGGTCTAGTGCGTGACATTGTCTTCTTCTTCTTCTTCGTCTTCTTCTGCTTTCGCCGGGGTGTTTCTCGACCACCTTTTTACAAGACTTTATCTCTCTCTCTCTCTCTCTCTCTCTCTCTCTCTCTCTCTCTCTCTCTCCAATCCCATCCCATCCCCATCCCATCCCCTCGGGGGGGTGGGGGATCTCGCGACCCCAACCTCCTCCCTCCCTCCCTCCCTCCCTCGGCGGGGGACCCGCATCCCCCCCCCCGAGCCCGCCATCCCATCCCATCCCATCCTATCCCATCCCATCCCCATCCCATCCCCTCGGCGGGGGACCCGCATTCCCCCCCCCCCCCCCCCGAGCCCGCCATCCCATCCCATCCTATCCCATCCCATCCCCATCCCATCCCCTCGGGGGGGATCTCGCGACCCCAACCTCCTCCCTCCCTCCGCGGGGGACCCGCATCCCCCGACCCCGCCGCTCTCCCCCTGGCGGGTGCATCAGGGTTAAGGATATACACTCTGTGGTGTCTAAATTTATTTTGAATGGGAAAAGGCCTAGGATACGTTTGTCAACATTGCAGCAGGCCAAATTACTTGGTGGTTTGGCAGTACTTCGAGTTTTACTACTGGTCATTCAAAATCAGGGTGCTTAGGGGGTTGTTCACGAGGCTTCTACTGCATGGAAAATGATTGAATCCGCTAAGGCAGTACCACAATATACACACCAAAAAGCTCAGCAACGACAACAAATTTGGGCCTATTATTGCAAACTCTATAAAGGCTGTAGTTTCTTTGTGGCAGAATAGACTGACAAAACCAAAGTGTTCCATTATTTAGAGCCCACACTTTTTTACTACCTTTTCCAAGTGTTTTGCTCTCTATAATAAATTCCTATAAGCAATAGAATTTTCTTAAAATACATTTACTTATGAGAATCGCATGGTTTGTTGTGTTTAGTGCACCTAACGCTGAATTTTTTTTTTCAAAGTGCAAAGTGTGGTTCGGAAGATAAAAAAAGAATGTGCACCCATGTAGGTAAGGTCTAACAGCTAACACTCTCTTAAAGTGGTCAACATAGTAGCAAGTCCATGTGGACGGTTTAATGAGATCCATAGAGACTGAAGTTTCATTATATATTTGATGTAACTTGAGTTGTTCACTTTTAAAAAATGAACACACACCAAGTTTAGGTAGCTATCAATAAGACAATCTACATAAAACAAATATTATATATACACTGTTTGTTACTCGTTCTACCTGTTTTACATTTTAGTTCAGTTTCTGATCTTCACAAATGCTGAAATGAATCTAACATATATAACCTTCGGTGGTCACGTGGAAGTGGAGAAATACCGTTATCTTTATTTTGTGATCATGTTTATGGTGTATATTCTAATAATTTGCAGCAATTCCACTATTGTGTGGCTTATCGTAGTTCAAAAAAGCCTTCATGAGCCTATGTATATTTTCATTGCTGCTTTGTTAGTGAATTCTGTTGTTTTGAGCACTGTCATCTACCCAAAGCTTTTGATTGACTTCTTATCTGAAAAACAGATTATTTTGTATCAAGCCTGTCTCTTTCAAGTATTCCTGTTTTATGCCTTAAGTTGCTCAGAATTCTTACTGCTGTCAGCTATGGCTTATGACAGATATGTGTCTATATGTAAACCTTTGCAATATCCTTCTATAATGAGAAGAACAAGAGTCAATATTTTCCTGCTTTTGTGCTGGTTTTTACCTGCTATTCAGGTTGCAGTGCCAATAGCAGGAAATGCAAATACACCACTCTGTAACTTTACTCTGAAAGGTATTTTTTGTAACAATTCGTCAAACCATCTTTATTGTGTCAATTCAAGAGAATTATCTATATATGGTATGGTTGTTCTATTTAATGTTGCACTTTCTCCTATGTTTTTTATACTTTTTACATACATAAAGATAATTATAGTTGCCTATCAGAGTTGTGGAAATGTCAGAAAAAAAGCTGCACAAACCTGTTTGCCTCATGTGCTAGTTCTAATGAACTATTCTTGTTTGCTTACGTATGATATGGTTATAGTTAGACTGGAATCAGAGTTTCCTAAAACTGCACGTTTTATAATGACATTACAGTTTGTAACATATAACCCTCTTTGTAATCCAATAATATATGGACTAAAGATGAAAGAAATTTCTAAACACCTCAAAATACTGTTCAGTTAATTGCAAGCAAACCAATTTATTAATTTATAGTCTTTTTTTATTACTCATTTTTTATGAATTTTATGAAAACTGGCTTAATGTTTTCCTCCTACAACTGAGAATTGATCAATATTTAAAAACCAAAATGAAACGTAAACAAATATTAAAATGAATGTTTGATATCACTCTCCTCATTAATAATACATTTGTTAATAGTTTCATCTAATGTGATTGCCCCTATTGATTTTCACAATGAAATTAAACGTGAATATCCTTCTTAATGGATACTAACACAACATCAAGAGAAATGAAAAAGGGATGAAGTAGAGTAACATAAGGTCGAGTACTTAAAAAATGAGACAGTTATCATGCCAGTCACTTTTTATCTTGTGGCTCTGTGTAAATGAAATTCCATTACAATCTTGTGTTACATACAGTTCAGACACCTCAAAATATGTTTTATTTTACAGTTGAAAACTATATATCTGGATTTTCTTTCCAGTTTGTTTTCTTTTGGAGTGCAAGAAAATGTAGTTTAGCTAGTAGTTCACTTTCATTTTCTGGAAAGGATCCTTTATTTGGTCAGTTTTACTATTTTTGTTCTGTAAGGCATGGGTGTAACCTGAAGTCTCTGTTGAGATGATTTCAATCTATAGAGGCCTTCAGGACCAGCCAGGCTTCTACGCAGAGTATTAACCAATTGAAGAAATAGTACAGGCCCTTCACTGACACAGAATGCAGTATCAAAACACAAAACAAAAACAAACAAACAAACAAAAACCTCAGGCATGAACAACCATACCTGTTGATTATAATAGACTGATATACAATACAGCTGGACTTGAACCCTCAAGTGACGTTTTTGGTATTTTGGCCTTAATAACTAATAGGACAGTTTTTGCAAGGCGTAGGGAATCTCTTGCCTCATCCAGTTTTTTAAATGTTGTTCATCTACAACCTACAGTTTCTTTGCTACCTCCATTCACCTTGCTAAGTTTAGTCTTTTTAATGTTAGAGCCCTTGATAGTTTTATATTTTTAACAGAAATGTGAATAAACTCTGGAGAGGACTGCCTAGTTGGTGAACTATGCCCTCCCTTTATGATTGTTTTAATTGTCCCAGAGAAAGTGGCCAGGGTGAAGTTTTGGCTGTGGCATTTATCAAATGTTCACTTTTTAAGATTGATGAAGTATGTATCTCTGAGGTTCTGGTTTTTGAACTAAAATGTGAAAAAGCTACTGTGTGTACAGTTGTGTAACAATCTATGTCAAAATCTGTTATCCATGGGATAATAAAGGTTTATTCTATTCTATTCTATTCTATTCTATTCTACTATATTAGATATTTTTTATCAGGAAGGCCCAGATGGGTTGCCCACTGCCAAAGGGTGAGTCCCAGAGGACCAGAGACAACAGGCAATCAACACTGCTGGAGACTGGCTTTCCTAGCAGTTTCTTCATGGTTATTTGTTTGTGGGATTCCCAGGTACATCCAACTACATTTTTCCAGTACAAATTACATTCCGATGTTGTTACAGTCAATGACTCAGGGGTTTCAGGCATATGTAGAACACGAGTGGGGACAGCGCATCTCCTTGATAAATCCCGCACTTGATGGCGACTTGTGCTATAGGCTTGAAGTTCGCCACATCCCCATCAAATTTCTGATTCAGGCTCTTAGTGTCCTTTTTATCTTGTACAAATCTATGCGTTCCAAGATCTGTGTGTGGGGCATCGAGTCATAGGCTTTCTTGCCAATCCAGGTGATGCATAAGTTGCTGAGCCTGGTCTTGCAGTATTGGGTACCTTGTACCAGTAGCTGGTGTGTTGTTTCTCTGGAATTCCTGCTTATTCCCTTCTGTGTATTGAGCCATATGTCTGTTCATCTTAGCAGGATCATGTGGTGTGGCGACCTCTCCCTCATGGTGGTGACCTGTTCATTTGTGCTGCCAGACGATCATGGACTCTAGTTAGCTTCTTTAGCGTTTTAAGCACTATTTTCCTAAATCCAGCAACACACACTGTGTCAGTTTGTGAGAGCTGGGCTCCATCATGTAAATTAGCCTCTATAAATGAAGTGTTTCATGTCCACTTTAAAGGCCTGTGGTATGCCCATATTTAAGACTGAGGTATACTTTAAGGTAGGACCTCTCTGAGCAGTACTGTTGGAATGGGGTCTATTAGCTGTAGTGATAGATGTACTGTGGTGTTACCAAGTGATAGCAACACTAGGAAGAAGGAACATGAGAAGCTTTAGAAGTACCAAGGGCTGAGAGAGGAACGTGAGAAGATGTGGAGGGTGAAAGAAACAGTGTTTCACATAGTAATTTTAGGACTTGGGGTAGTGAAGGACATCCCAGATCTCTGTCCAGAAAAGTGCAGTCCAAATAACAGCAAGGATGCTGCACAGGACCCTTAAGCTCCTCAAGCTTTTATTAGTAAATATATTCGACACCAGAAAACTTTTCTGGTCTTTTAAGGACACAAAGGTTCAACCATCTCTCCAAGAGCTTAAAATATCTTAACATTAACATAATTTCTTTGCCATAAGGAACTCTTGGGTTGCTTTTGCACTTTGCTGTAGGTGATGTGTGAAGTTTTAAGGTAACACTAATTACTTCTAGAACAAATTGATTTAATACCAAAATAAAGCCAATTTCAGGAAAAAACAATGGTGAAAACACACTATATTACAAGCTTGTTGTTAGCTAGCAATTCTACACCCATGTGCTACTCTTATTATGTTTGACTAATTTGTCACTCTACAGTCTGATAACATGGCAAAAGAATACTTACATATACAAGGGGAAGGTTTCATTTAACAGCAGGACCCAAATCTGCATTATTATCAACAGCTATGTTTCTTTTCCTATCAGTGCCCACTTGAAGAGCTGCTTTCTTAATTAATTTTCTTTTTGTCTTTACTTTTTTCTATTGCAGATGATTTTGAAAAGTCTGTCAACATGTAGCTATAAATGTGACTGTTAGTGTAGAAGTCCTCACCAATTTGTAACAGAAGAGTTCATCACATGAACAAAATGTTGATTCTCACACAAAGTGAGAGATTGTTAAATAAATAGATAAAAGAAAAATTGTTAAGTACAAAGAGAGATAAATCAATATTTATATAGGCGATATATCAATATAAAGAATATCTGATGAAATAAACAATAAATCTGTTTCAGGGATCAAAATCAAACATCTCACTATACTTTTTTCTTAGCAGAACAATCTCTTTAGGTGTTTAGAAATATATTTCATTTTTAGTCCATATATGATTGGATTAAACAGTGGATGATATAAAACCACTTGCAAAGTCATTATTAAACGTACAGTCTGTGAAATATCAGATTCCAGTCGAAGTATAATAACTTCACATGTACAGAAGAATGAATAGTTGAATAAAACCAGCAGGTGAGGTAAGCAGGTCTGTGTAGCTTTTTTCCTGACTTCTCTACAGCTTTGATAAGATATTATAAGTATCTTTGTGTAAGTGAAAACTATGTAGAGCATGGGAAAAAATACAATATTGAGCAAAACATTCACACCATAAATAGCCAAAACTCTTGAACTCACACAATGAAGTTTGTAAATTGACTTATTACAAAATATCCCTTGCAGAGTAAAGTTACACACTTTTCTAGTAGCACTTAGTGATGTTGTTGTCACGGTTCTGGGTCCGTTGGACCCAGTATTTCGAGTTTATTATGTTTTGGTTCACTTTTGCATCATGGATTATTCTTTGTTTCTCTGGTACTTTGTGTTTCAGTTATCTTGGTGTTTTGGATTGTTTCTCATTCTCTTGTTGTGATGTTTATTATTATTATTATTATTAGAGTTTCATGTTTCTATTATCCATGTTTTAGGAATGGTGGTTTCATGTATAGTTCAGTTCCATGTTTCATTTTCTGTCTCTGTGTTGAGTCCATGTCTCTGAGTTGTGATTCATGTTTCCTGTTTTATTGTGAAAGTCTTTGTCTTATGTTAGTGTGTGCAGCTTTGTTCCCCATGTCTCGTTAGCCCTGATCTCTCCCAGCTGTGTCTCCCTTCTGTGGCCCATTTCCTCATTACTACCCTGTGTATTTAAGCCCTGTGTTTTCCCATGCCCAGTGTCGCGTCGTACCCTCAGATTATGCCTGTGTGTCCTTGGTCTCAGTGGTCCAGCCTCACTTCATGTTTGTTTTCCTGCCAGCAATAAAGCTGAGGTTTTGTGAGTTACAATTCTGTGTTCGAGTCCTGCATTTGGATCCTCATCTCTGCCTGCCCGCACACAGAGCCCTGACAGTTGTTCCTGCAACCTGACAAGCAGGCACAAGCCACGCTAAGACCAAGAAAACAGAGATGGTAGTTTTTTTTCATGATTACGGAATATTGCAAAGGTTTGCATATAGACACATATCTGTCATAGGCCATGGCTGCCAACACTAAAAATTCTGAAGCTCCTGAAGTGTAAAGTACAAAATACTGAAAGTGACACATTGTGTGTTTGTGTGTGATATAATCTGTTTTTCAGATAAAACATCAAGCAAAAACTTTGGGTAGATGGTTGTGCAAAAAAAAGTAGAGTTAATCAGCAAAACTGCAATAAAAATATACATGGGCTCATGAAGGCTTTGATGAAACACAATAAGACGAATAATGGTGGAATTAGAGAAAATTACTGCAGCATATATTGTAAAAATAATCAGAAAATAGACATATCTGTACTTTTCCACCTCTACATACCCATTAAGTGTTATGTAAGTTAAATTTAGTTTATTGTCCATTGAGTTACCTGGCTGGGAATTGTATTTACAAGATCCTATCCACAGTTCTAATGCGTCCTGCTCTGACCATGCAGTATGTTTTTAATCACTCTACTTCACCCTCCACGGATTTCAGCAAACCCTCCACCACAACATGCATTCATGTGACCTTTTTTAAACTGTGAAGAGTTGTTTTGACTTTAAGGCGGCTTTGCAGTCCAGAAGTTCAGTGTCTAATAAACAGTGGCAAAGATACCCCAAGTCAGCATGCAAGTAGTGTGGCTAAATTGTAATTCTGTTTCTGCACATTAAGTAATAGAATCAAAATTTACTTCAAAGCTCGAAATTATTATACCATCTACTTAAGGTGCTTTGACAATTGATCTCTTAGGGTAGTAATCAGAATCAGAAGATTTTATTCATCCCCAAGGGGCAATTAACAGACAACCGAGCAGCATAACGTTGAAGATAAGGACAGTAAGAACAGGGTATAACAGTGAGATAATAAATGCACAGAATATACAGTATATACAGTTTTAAAATTAAAGTGACTGAAAAAACTTTTCAGCTGACTGGCCGGTGGACCGCACGAGTAGCGACCCGGAACCAGTATCCAGAAAAAGAAAAGAAAGTAAAGAAAAAAGAACAACCAAAACTTGATTAACCTATTCAGTCTTTCATGAGAAAAAACTAGGAGGCTTAGGTCCACTAAAGTGAAACTCAGTCTACTCAGATAAAAGTTATTAAAGTTCTGTAGTATCACATCAACGTTCAGTGAGAGACTGAAATTACCAAAAACCACTGAACGACACAGGAAATCATTCCTGCCTGTGGCCATCTCCCTGTAGAACTCCTCCGTCTAATACACTGTAAACACTGCAAAAGTTACATCCTTTTGCACACACTCTTTTCTTACTCTGTAATGTTGCCGTCTATTTTCTTGATATTTATTTGCAATCACATCTGGATATTTATTATTTGGTGATTTGTATATATTGTGCTATTCCTTAGATCTTAAGATATTCTATTGTTAATAGTCTAGTCTGTTTTTGTTTTTGTTATTGTTTTTTCTAATGTCACTGTACTGGAGCAACCCGTAACCCACATAATTTCACAAGGGATTAATAAAGTATGCTGATTCTGATACTGATTTAAAGGGAGCGTCTTTGTTAAAGTCTTCTCATGGATTTTCCAACACAGAGCTCCTGGGTGGTAATACTCTATCAGTCCCAGAACTGGATTCAGTTGGGCAGCGTGGGGTGAGAACTGAATAACTGAAGAATGCAATGGTTTTTAGATTTCATTGGACTGTCTTGAACAAAGTGGATGATAACAAAGAGAGGGAAGGTAGTCAGAACTGAGGGGATGGAACTACCAGAAGGCAACATTGCAAACATTGAAGACAGCTACAAGTACCTGGAGATCTCACAGGCAAATGGGAACCATGAAGAGGCTGCTAGGAGAGCTGCAACCACCAAGTACCTGCAGAGGGTCAGGCAAGTCCTGAGGAGTCAGCTGAATGGTAAGAACAAGATCTGGGCTATCAACACCTATGCCCTGCCCTTGATCAGGTACCCTGCTGGCATAATAAGTTGGCCAAAGGTGGAGATAGAAGCCAGTGACATCATGATCAGGAGACTCTGACCATGCATGGAGGGTTTCACCCCAAATCCAGCACCCTGAGGCTGTATGCTAAGCAAAAGCAAGGACTGGTGTGTCAGCACCACAGTCCAGGATGAGGCAGCAAACATCCATGAATACATCAGGAAGATGGCCCTAACCAACCACATGCTCAGGGAATACCTCAGGCAGCAGAAACCCGAGAAAGAGGAGGCACCATCATAGAGGGACAATAGGATAGAGGAAGTGGCTGACATCCAGAAATCCTACCAGTTGCTGGACAAAGCTGGACTAAAAGACAGCACAGAGGCACTAATCATGGCAGCACAGGAACAAGCTCTGAGCACAAGACTGATAGAGGCTGGGGTCTATCACACCAGGCAAGACCCCATGTGCAGGCTGTGTAAAGATGCTCCAGAGACAATCCATCACATAACAGCAGGATGCAAGATGCTAGCACGCAGGGTATACATGGAACACCATAACCAAGTGGTTGGCATGGTATACACAAACATCTGTGCCAAATATGGCGTTAAAGTCCTGAGGTCAAAATGGGAGACGCCCACAAGGGTGGTGGAGAATGACCGAGCTAAGTTCCTGTGGGACTTAGATGCAGATGCAGATGGACAAAATGGTGGTGGCTAACCAACCGGACATAGTGGTGGTAGACAAACAGAAGGAGACGGCCATAGTGATAATTCCTAATTTCCTTCGGGATTAATAAAGTATTCTGATTCTGATTCTGATAGAGGTAGCGGTTCCCAATGACAGCAACATCAGAAAGAAGGAACACGAGAAGCTCGAGAAATACCAAGGGCTCAGAGAAGAGCTTGAGAAAATGTGAAGGGTGAAGGTAACAGTGGTCCCAGTGGTAATCGGAGCACTAGGTGCGGTGACTCCCAAACTAGGCGAGTGGGTCCACCAGATCCCAGGAACAACATTGGAGATCTCTGTCCAGAAGAGCGCAGTCCTAGGAACAGCTAAGATACTGTGCAGGACCCTCAAACTCCAAAGCCTCTGGTAGAGGACCGGAGCTTGAAGGATAGACCGCCCGCAGGGGTCAGCGGGGGAATTTTTTCCATGTATGCTATATATAGGCTTTATTTATAGGCTATAAATAAAATAATGTATGAAAAGACATTCGTAATGCACAAGCTTGATGTCCTTGTTTTTGTTAAAGTTTTTTTTAATTATTATTTTTATTATTATTATTATTTAGTATGGTAGTTATCCAAGTTTTTTTTTCACTGAAAATGTACACAAGGCATAAAACCACACCACCTAAACTGGAAACCAAATAAAAACTCCTGATGAAATAAGATATGGACCCGAGTGCAAAAAAGCCAGGATACACTCAACAATAAAATCTTGCTACATTATTAAAATTCTATACTAGATTAATAGAAGTTGGCTGATCATTGTCATTGTTAGCTGCAACTTATGATCCATTAGCTCTAACTACTAAATCCTCAAGTAAAAGAGGCTGAACAATGATGTAACTGACTTTCACAGTTCAGCTCCCTCAAGGTTGAAGCAAACCAATAAAACTCTTCCTCAGTCCACATACATATGATTCACTATAAGCATTTGATTGATGAGTGTACTTGTATTTGAAGTTCTGATATCTTTATGCTGCTATATATTTATTTTGTAGCATTTTTTTTAATTCATGGATGAGGAGTTAAATACCACATATGTAACTCTAGATGGATACATTGAGGTTAACAAGTACAGATATGTTTATTTTTGTATTATCTTTACATTATACATTATAATAATATGCAGTAATTCTACCATCGTGTATGTGATCTGGATTCATAAAAACCTTCATGAGCCTATGTACATTTTCATTGCAGCTTTGCTGCTGAACTGTCTCCTTTACAGCACAACTATTTACCCAAAACTTCTGATTGACTTTTTATCTGAAAAACAAGTCATAACATATTCAGCCTGTCTCTTTCAGTTTTTTATATTTTACACTTTAGGCAGTTCAGAGTTCTTTCTCTTGGCAGCCATGGCCTATGACAGATATGTGGCTATTTGTAAACCTCTTGAATATCCAACTATCATGAACAAAACCACTGTGATCATTTTCCTGGTCGTATCTTGGCTTATACCTGCTGTTCATATTGCAATCCAAGCAATAGGGAGTGCTGAAGCAACATTGTGTAACTTTAATTTAAAGGGAATATTTTGTAATAATGCAGTTTACACTCTTCTGTGTGTAAAGTCAAGATTAATTATTGTATTTGGAGTGGTTGCTTTAATAGATCTTATAATACTTCCTGTGCTCTTCATAGTTTTCACTTATACGAACATTTTTATCATCTCATATCAAAGTTGCAAAGAAATTAGGAAGAAAGCTGCAGAGACCTGTTTACCCCATCTGTTAGTTTTAATCAGTATTTCCTGTTTAAGTATCTATGATGTAAGCATAGCTCGAGTGGAATCAGATTTTCCAAAAGCTGCACGATTACTAATGACATTACAAATAGTGCTCTATCATCCATTGTTTAATCCATTCATTTATGGGCTCAAAATGAAGGAAATTTCTAAACAGCTAAAAAGATTCTTTTGTCATGCCAGAATCATCGTGTATTAACTATCAATGCTAATGTGCCTTAATTGTTATGTAATCAGTTTGCTGAAATTACTGAAAACACTTTTTAACATAATCAAAAAGTAAAACATAAAAATGTCATTTTTACTTATTTAATTATTCATAAATTATTGCTATGATTTACTGTTGGTGTATTAAGTCCATACTGATAATAGGACAAACATGTTCTAAGTTTATTTTGTAAATATACTATTCCTCAACAAGTTTTTCTTTAGTTTCTCATAATTACAAGTCTAACAGAGTAATCAATCTTTTTAAAGAAAACGTATATGAGCAAAATAAATGACATTAGTTTTAATTCATTTCACACAATTCTTTTTTAGTTTTTTCAAGTTGTATGTTGCTGTACTCAGTACAATGCTCATCTTAACGTAATACCTACAGTTTCAGAGCTGCAGAGTTTTGGTAAGTTACAACCTAGGAGCTTTTGGGAAGCAATTAATGAAAAATGTATGCAGTTGTCTTAACATAAACATATCCATTCTGCCATAGGTAAAATGATAGGTAATTAAGTCTATTTTCAGATTAATGTTTTTAAACTTTTGTATTTCTTCATTTTTACATTATTGCTAAATATTATTTAGGATATGCTAGTGGAACATAGTGAAACATAGATTCTCCACTAAAGGAATAAGTGGTAACACTTTGTAACTGTTGCCCAAGGACCTGCATCTTCACCACTTGTCACATTTTATTGGTCAGTGTGAGTTATTAACCAAACAGATGTACAGTGGGGCAAAAAAGTATTTAGTCAGCCACCGATTGTGCAAGTTCCCCCACTTAAAATGATGACAGAGGTCAGTAATTTGCACCAGAGGTACACTTCAACTGTGAGAGACAGAATGTGAAAAAAAAATCCATGAATCCACATGGTAGGATTTGTAAAGAATTTATTCGTAAATTAGGGTGGAAAATAAGTATTTGGCCACCTCAAACAAGGAAAATCTCTGGCTCTCACAGACCTGTAACGTCTTCTGTAAGAAGCTTTTCTGTCCCCCACTCGTTACCTGTATGAATGGCACCTGTTTGAACTCATCATCTGTATAAAAGACACCTGTCCACAGCCTCAAACAGTCAGACTCCAAACTCCGCCATGGCCAAGACCAAAGAGCTTTCGAAGGACACCAGGAAAAGTATTGTAGACCTGCACCAGACTGGGAAGAGTGAATCTACAATAGGCAAGCAGCTTGGTGTGAAAAAAATCAACTGTGGGAGCAATCATCAGAAAATGGAAGACATACAAGACCACTGATAATCTCCCTCGATCTGGGGCTCCACGCAAGATCTCATCCCGTGGGGTCAAAATGATCATGAGAACGGTGAGCAAAGATCCCAGAACCACACGGGGGGACCTGGTGAATGACCTGCAGAGAGCTGGGACCAAAGTAACAAAGGTCACCATCAGTAACACACTACAACGGCAGGGAATCAAATCCTGCAGTGCCAGACGTGTTCCGCTGCTGAAGCCAGTGCATGTCCAGGCCCGTCTGAAGTTTGCCAGAGAGCACATGGATGATACAGCAGAGGATTGGGAGAATGTCATGAATGGGGCCATGTATCGTGAGATTTTGAGCCAAAACCTCCTTCCATCAGTGAGAACTTTGAAGATGAAACGAGGCTGGGTCTTCCAACATGACAATGATCCAAAACACACCGCCCGGGCAACAAAGGAGTGGCTCCGTAAGAAGCATTTGAAAGTCCTGGAGTGGCCTAGCCAGTCTCCAGACCTCAACCCCATAGAAGATCTGTGGCGGGAGTTGAAAGTCCGTGTTGCTCGGCGACAGCCCCAAAACATCACTGCTCTCGAGAAGATCTGCATGGAGGAATGGGCCAAAATACCAGCTACTGTGTGTGCAAACCTGGTAAAGACCTATAGTAAACGTTTGACCTCTGTTATTGCCAACAAAGGTTATGTTACAAAGTATTGAGTTGTGTTTTTGTTATTGACCAAATACTTATTTTCCACCCTGATTTACGAATAAATTCTTTACAAATCCTACCATGTGGATTCATGGATTTTTTTTTTTTCACATTCTGTCTCTCACAGTTGAAGTGTACCTCTGGTGCAAATTACTGACCTCTGTCATCATTTTAAGTGGGGGAACTTGCACAATCGGTGGCTGACTAAATACTTTTTTGCCCCACTGTATGTATGTATATATGTATGTATGTATGTCATAAACCCACAATATTATTAACAATAGCACATCAAAAACATATCAAATGTTTTGAAATGAAAGTTCAATATTTTACCATTTCATGAAAAATATTAACACCCTTACAACAGATAGGTTCTAAAATCTACCTTCACATTCTGCAATTAAATTATATAAATAATTTGTAAAACAAATGAAACTTCTAAACTCAATCTTAAGTTCTTCTTTTGTCAGATCTAACTAAATATATAATTGGGAAAAGTAGATGAAAATTAAAACTTTTTTTTTTTTTTTTTTTTAGTGATATGACATCTTTGCCATTACTTTTGTCATTGCAGGGTGGGTTCAGAATCTTCCCCATAATATCAAATATGGTATCAAGTATTTTCCTGGTTAATATGTATCGAGTTCGAAATTCTAGTATCATAACAACCCAATTAGTCATCATAGCTGTTGATATTTTAATGTGTAGAGATTGTAATGGAAATGTATTTTTCCTTAGTGTATCCTCACCTTTTCTGACAATAACACATATATAACATGTTTATTTGAAGCATAGTGGGACAGACACTCAGACTGGACTCTCTCTCTTGCTGCAACGTGAATAAAACTCACTTCAAAGACACTCATCAAGTGTTTGCATTTTATTTTAAAAAGTTCCACGACAAGATATAGGTGAATATTCATATCTGTGCATTCCCAGGTGCTGCCAGCTAAATCTAAGTTTTATCACTCCCACTTTTCCATTCAAGCAATCTCCACCACCAGCATCTTGGCTCCGAGGGGTCCTGCTGTAATCCCTCTCATAGCTTTGGTTCCGTTCCACCAAGATGGGCCATTGAATTGTACTCAGGCAATCTATTCCGTCATTCCCATGTTTACTCCATTTTGAATTATGAAAAATATCTGAATATAATAACCTTTTTGTGTTGACTGTCAAGTTTACTTTATTTATATAGCACAATAATCAACAGAAGTTGACCAAAAGAAGAAAAATGGTAAAAATGGTAAATGGCCTGTATTTGTATAGCGCTTTACTAGTCCCCCCCAGGGACCCCAAAGCGCTTTACACACCCAGTCATCCACCCATTTACACACACATTCACACACTGGTGGAGGCAGCTACAGTTGTAGCCACAGCTGCCCTGGGCACCTGGACACTTACATTTACATTCCAAGTCTTAAAGACACCCAGTTCCTAAATATATGGCAAGCTGACTTGTCTGTTTTATGTCTGTTTTATTGTGTTAACTATTTCTTGTGGAAGGTGATTTAGTTGTCATTAAAATGTGCTCAGAATTTTCAAATTGATGATGATTTATTTGATAAATCAAGACACACGGCTCTCTGCCATATAAGCTGCCTTTATAAGTTAAAAGTATCAAAATCTGTACTCAGCAACAGTAATGCTGAACCTGTGTTTACTTTGCAGTGTTGCAGACCACTAGGAGCCAAGCTTCTCATTTGACTGTCATGAAACGTCTGTGTGCTGGCAGGAGAGGACCCAAACACAAACTCATGGAAAACGGGACTTAACTCAAAATACAGCTTTATTACTGAACGGGGAAAAAAGATACAAGACAATGCTAAACTAAACTGGGAAATTCTAATGCTAATCTAATCTAATTACTTAGGGAAACACGGGGAGAGACACGGAGCCATGAGGGAGGACCAAACTGAGAGAGACGCTGACCTAAATACACAGAGGGATGACAGGGACATGAGGACACACACAACTGATAGGAATAACCATAACGAGACAGGGGAAGCTAGACTAAACGGAATGAACATGAAAACATGCGCTAAACAACAGCAGCACGTTTAAGCTTGATCAGCTGTTGTTAGAATTCATTTAATATTACTTTCTAGTATCAGCTGATGTTTACTGGAGCCATAGCCGTAAAAGCTGCTTGTCATGATGTCGGTTTGGATATCTGGTGAGAGGGAAACACGAAGGTGAAATCAAGAGATGTCCTTCAGTGGTCATATGATGTAAACTGTTTAGAACTCATACATATATACCAACAAGACAGTGTACATCACTGTCACAACAGCGTTTGTTTTCATCCAAAGGCTTTATGGTTTTTCCTATAAAACCTGGTGGGCCTGTCTCTAGTCAAAATGCCCAGACTGACTTTTTGTCCCACTCCAGCTGACCAGGTGGTCAAGGCGCAGACTCAAGGCACATCATTTTCAACCCCCCAACCCCCCTACCCCCCCAACCCCCCTACGGTCTTTCGCTTCTCGGGTTAAACATGATATATAAGTCACTCTGATAACTTCTAAATGTCAATGTTTGGTTTATTTCAGTGTTTGATTTGTTCCTGAGTAAATCGGTTTTGGCTCAGATTAAAGTTCAACTTCATAACTAGACCGTTTTATTTAATACTGAAGTCTTGCTTGGAGAGCTGTCAGTATATTTTGAATTTCACCAGTTATATTATGAAAATGTTTCCTACTGAATTTAACTATTTTTTAATGTTAGATTTAATTCAAAGTCAGCTGTTTAAATAAGAACTGTGAAATTCAAAAAAAGAATTGTCCGATTTCCTCCATAAGAGAGTAGAACCGCTGCAGTGCAGACCTCCTACTGAGCCATCTTACGTCATTATAATACACAACATCTCCGTATTCTGGATGTTGAGTAGAAGCTGTTGAAACTGGCGGTTGTACAGGGCTTTGGAGCGAATATAATTAATAGCCTTTATCACCAGTTTCATAACATGGTCATATTTTAAATGTTTAGCACAGAGT
The DNA here is from genome assembly GCF_057382185.1 of Mchenga conophoros. Lineage (NCBI taxonomy): Eukaryota > Metazoa > Chordata > Actinopteri > Cichliformes > Cichlidae > Mchenga > Mchenga conophoros. Next base: position 9,841,226 of record NC_140541.1, read on the forward strand.
ACTTGTTGGTGAATAATACAGTGGAGTTTTATAGCTTTACATCCTTCTTTGCTGACTTTGTTACAGACTAGGGTTGTTAATTCCTTAGTGAGTACTTCAGGCAGCAGAAACCCAAGAAAGAAGAGGAGCAAGGAGAAGAACCATCATGGAAGGATAGGCCCCTGCATGGGCTCGAGATAGAGGAAGTGGCTAACATTCACCACTTTTGCTGTCTCTCAGCATGAAATGTTGCAGTAGTATTTGTAGTGGATCGATAACACACACTCACATTGTGGCTTGTTTATCAGAATCAGAATACTTTATTAATCCCCAAGGAAATTAGGGTTACAGCAAGCAGCACGCTAATGGCGCAAGCACAAGCATCGAAGGCGTTTGGACAGGGAGGGGGGATCAATGTGTGCATATCAGTGTATGTGTGTGTGTGTGTGTGTGTCCAGAGTTCAGCTGAAACAGTGTCCTTCGCCCCGCCAGGATAAGTAAACAGTCTTCCAGCCAACCCAAGTGGCCTTGCATGGAATGGGGGGAACAGTCTAAACACAGTCGTTATCAGGGTGTTTTGTTCAGCTCCAGCCTTGAGGCCGCAGCTGGCGCCGAAGGGGTCTCCGCATGAAGTGATGATGGTTTTTACTTTAGTGCGATCAACTCATATGAATTTCAAAGCTGTTCTAACAGTCCAACACTGGTCTCTCAATCTGCCGTTGGAGAGCCGTGAGCTTTCTATGATGTTATCCAAACTTACGTTCCGTGATGTTGTCATTCTTTTTGCTCAAAGAGCAGGTTCTGAGAACTCACGACCGCAGTGCACTTCGCCAAGATGTGATCGAATTTGCGCTCAAAGGTGTTATTCGAGCTAGCCCCTCCAGATGTAATCCAGTTTTTCACTCAGATGTCTTGTTCTGAGTATTCACGGCAGCCGTGCGTTCTCCAAGATCTTCTCCGTGCTGCACTCAATGAGCCCATTTTGAGAAACTCATGCCTCGTCCCATCATTTCAATCCCAGTGGGCAGCCTTTTGGGGGTTTGAACAGCTGGTTCCACTTCCTTAATTCTTCGATAAGCCAGGGCCAAGCCAGCTCCGATCAGCAAGAACCCTGTTATTATGGTTCCGAATAGGTAGATATCTTCAGCAGTCAGGCTCACCTGAGCCCAGATTCTCGTTGAGAAGGGGTGTCAATTGCATTCAGAGACCAGTTGATCAAATCCATAATTCCTCTTTTAGGTTTTAGAGAACAGACTGTGAGAGAGTGTTCCAGGGAAAAGTAAGAAAAAACACAAGACAAGACAAGGACATAAGAAGCTAAGCAGGGAAGATAGGGGCAGGAGAGCTCAGAAGATAAGAGCTGAGAGCCAAATAAAAAAACATGCACTAGTCTACAGCTGACCACATGACCAATTGCTAGATGACTTCCTTCAGCTACACCAGGCAACCCTGGGCACGTGTGCCACAGCTGACACGCGAAGGGTTAAGTGATGGCGCAGCATGCAGTGAAATAATCTGAGAAGGTGTATTTAAAAATAAATATCTACGGCTGGGCCACCAATGCACATCACAAATTAGTTCACACAGAGCTAATGACAATACAGCTAATGACAGTCTTAATGACAGTATCTAAGCTAACAGCCCCACCTCCTTGTTTTACTTGTAACTGGCTAAAAATTACACAGACGAGAGGGATGTAGCCAGTTCTGTGAATTATATCGAAGCGAGCTAAAAAAGATGATCCCTGGTCTTTTATGCCAATTTGGAGAGAAGACTAGGGTTTTGCGCAACAGAAAGATCGTGCTGTATGTGCCCTTTGCCTCGAGAGTGTTGTTTGCCGGACTTCCAGTGTTAAACGACATTTTGAGACGAAACATCAAAAAACCTTCAAGGATGAGGCAGAGAAAGTTGAATCAATTACACGTCTGTGTCAAGATATGAGAAGCAAGCAAGTACTCTAAAAGTTTTTACAGCTGCAAAACATCATGGAACTGAAGCAAGTTATCGTATTGCACACTGTATTGCTAAACATGGAAAACCGTTTACAGACGGAGAATTTGTTAAGGAGACTTTTCTCTCAAGCTCAGAAGTGTTATTTAATGGGCTTCCAAACAAAGATGCAATTAAAGCAAGGATACAAGACATACCTGCATCAGCCAGAACTGTGGAACGACGTATCCAGGAAATGGGTGACAATGTCAGAGCCCAACAAACAGCTGGTTTGAGAGAAGCCCAGGTGTTTGGTGTAGCTTTGGACGAAAGCGTTGATATCAATGACATTCCACGTTTGGCTGTTATGGTAAGATACTGTGATGTGGCAGTACAAGAGGAACTCTTCTGTTTAACCCCGATGCCTGAAACAACGCGAGGTGAGGATATTGCCAAAGTTTTTAAGGAGTGTTTTGATGAGCAAGGCATTGACATTACAAAGATTTTTGCTGTGACAACTGATGGTGCGCCAGCTGTGGTTGAGAAACACAGGGGCGCTGTTACCTTAATTGAGGAACAAGTTGGCGATCCCATCATGAAACTACACTGTATAATACACCAAGAAAACCTGTGTTCCAAGATTTCAAATTCAGATCTTCATGACGTCATGCCCACAGTGGCAAAAGTCGTGAACTTTATAGTTAAGCGATCTCCTTTGACTCACCGCCAATTCCAGTCTCTGCTCGAGGAGCTGGATAGCTCATGCAAAGACATCCCGCTCCACTGTGCTGTCAGATGGCTTAGCTGTAGAAAGGATCTGGAATGATTTGTGGATTGTTTTGATGTGGTAAAAAAATTCCTGGCAAAAAAGGGGCAAAGCCATTCCGAACTCCAAGATGAGAAGTGGGTTGAAAATTTTTTCTTTCTCGCTGATATAACGGGACACCTCAACGAGTTTAATCTCAAACTGCAGGGATCCGGACAAACTGTTTTAGATATGCGTGACACGTGGGAAGCTTTCGTTCAAAAACTGGCAGTTTTTTCCAGCAATGTTGAAACTTCCACGTTCTGCTACTTCAAACGCCTCAGGGAGCTCAGCGCAGCATCAGCACCTCGGAAATACACGGGTACGTCCAAAGACTCAAGAAAGAATTCTGAACGAGTTTTCTGGACTTTCAGGTGTATGGACCGATGTTTTATTTTCTTATCAAGCCAGAAAGCTTTAATGAGCAGCTGGATTTGTCTCTTTTTAAATGGCTAGACACAGATGACATGGAAATGCAGCTGATTGAACTGAAAAGCTCGACTGTGTGGGTGACAAAGTTCGCAGAACTACGAACACAGCTAGAATCCACAGCTGCGCGTGAACCTGGAGCTTGCATCTTCACTTGCTGGACATCACTACCAGACAAGTTTAACTGTCTTAAGAACATTGCACAGGCCCTATTGACAGTATTTGGCTTTACCTATCTGTGTGAGCAAATTTTCTCTCACATGAAGAGTGTCCTTAGCGCCTCCCGTTGCCGTCTGACTGCCGGACACTCAGAGACCTGTGTGCTCCTTAAAGTTACAAAATGTGACCCCCAGATAACACAACTGGCAAATACAAAGCAGGGACAGGGATCACATTAACATGCATATCCCTGTATAAACAAATGTCATATTAGCCCAGTATTTTTTCTTTCTAAAAGTTCAGATAGAGCACTGGACTCACCAACACGCCTCAGTCACACACAGAGAATCCAGATCATGGGAACTGAAAAAGTCCAGAAGAATAAAAGTTTTGTTTAAAGGGATCTGGCATTTACCAGGCCAATCGCTGCAGGAGCTGGAGCTGCAGCACAGGGTTCAGTAAGTTGAGAAACCAGACGCAGCGATCTCAGGTTTCAATAATGTTCACAGCGGAGGTTTAGCCTGGGAGGGCATGGGCAGTGAGGCTGAGGACCATGATCAAAGCTGACCACAGGCACCAAGCAGGCATCAAGAGGATCCAGGAAATGCCAAGACACAAACAATCTTGGGAATAATCCATGCCCTGGTTGGAAAACAGCAGAACAAATCCTTAGAGAAACCTTTACCTTCACCAGCTGACTGCTTTGTTTACCCCTGTGACGATGATGCTTTCGCCAGGAAGGTAGCGTGGGAACGTGGTACAGGTACCCTGCATTATTTATTAATCTAATTGCCCTGTCTTGTCTGCTTTATAATTATTGTTTGTGTATTACTTTTGCATGTGTTTCACCAGACCGCTACACAATAGCTCATATAAGGTAATAGGAAAGCACAGTATAATATGTGCAGTGTTTTCTGATTCAAGATTTGCTTTATTTTTCCCATGCCAGTTTCCCCCTAACATAAGTAATGTGTGGTTTCCAAGAGACCTGGAAAACTCTTTGTCTTATACCACAAATCCAAATGTCTTTAATTCTTTGAACCTCTCATGATCTTACAGTTTATTTACTTGACCACATCCCCACTAAACTATTTAAACCTATATCTCATTAATTTAATTAAGTTAATTGTACAAGTCACCATCAAATTCAGGATTTACCAAGGAGATTTTTTGTCCCCACTACTGTTCAGCATAAGCCTGAACCCCTCGATAAGCTCATCAACAAGACTAGCTCCATATACTGACAATGGAATGAAGCCATTGTCAACCATCCTCTACTACCTACATGAATGATATCAAGTTATATGCCAGGAGTGAATAAGACATCAGTTCAGTTATCCACACCATTAGGATCTACAGACATGATAGCACAATATCATTCGGACTGGAGAAGTGTAGTTGGATGGTAACTAAGAGTGGGACAGTAGTCAGAACTGAGGGGACTGCACTATAAGAAGGCAACACTGCAGACATCGAGGATAGCTACAAGTACCTGGGAGTCCCACAGGAAAATTGGTTGGCAGTAGCTCAGGAGGTAGAGCAAGTCCTCTACTGATCAGAAGGTTGGTATTTTAATTTGGGTCCCCCAGTCTGCATGCCAAAAATCCCTGAGCAAGATATTAACCCTAAGTTGCTCTATGTTGCATCCAGAGGAAAGTGCTCGTGTGAATGGGTGAATGTGGCATGTTGTATTAAAGCACTTTGAGTGCTCCAGAAAAGTAGAAATGTGCTATATAAGAATCAGCTCATTCACCATTTACCAAATGGAAACCATAAAGAGGCAATTAGGAAAGCTGCAACAACCAAATATTTGCAGAGAGTATGGCAAGTTGTAAGGAGCTGAATGAGAAGAACAATACCTGGGCAATCAACACCTGCAGAAACCTGAGAGAGAAGAGGAGCAAGGAGACGAACAATCATGGAAGGACAGATCTATGGGCTCAAAATGTGGTCATAAATATTTTGTACTTGTAAAAAAGATTTGTACTTGTAAAAAAGATTTGTATGTGTAAAAAAAATTTGTGCGTGCGTAAAAAAGATTTGTATGTGTAAAAAAGATTTGTGCGTGCGTAAAAAAGATTTGTATGTGTAAAAAAGATTTGTGCGTGCGTAAAAAAGATTTGTATGTGTAAAAAAGATTTGTGCGTGCGTAAAAAAGATTTGTATGTGTGAAAAAGATTTGTGCGTGCGTAAAAAAGATTTGTATGTGTGAAAAAGATTTGTGCGTGTGTGAAAAAGATTTGTGTGTGGACTTAGAAAAAACCCCCCTGCAAGTTACAAGTACGGATTTTTGACCCTATTTTTCTTCCCTTCATCTGATTGGTCAATGTCATGTCAATCACAAATTAAACAATCCAATCAGAGAACAGATGGGTTTGGCTGTCGGGGGGATGCTTTACGGACCTTCAGGTCCTGGAAGGGTTGCAGATTGAAGATGGAGGACAGCGGTGCCGCTTCTGCGGCGCAGGTAAGCTTTAGTTTATGGTTTACTGGAACAAGCTAATTGTCCAGACATATATTTTTGAATATCATGTTCGTTTACTACACTGTAATTTTTCACGGTGCCAAAAGATAGCTTAAAAAGGGCTCTCAACATTAGCCCTAGTGTTGCATGTGTTTAAATAGTCTCCTGTGTGGCACGGTCTGTCTGCTTAAACATCAGCATCGTGGAGAATTATGTGTTTGGATTTAAGTGTAATCCCGATGAGATGTCGTTTTGGTAATAATTGGAACTGAAATGCTCTGACTTGACCTTAGCACTGGTCCCAGGTCACCCCCGAGTTTGTGTTAGAGTAATACTACAGTAATTACAGTATACAACAACTTTCAGCAGCTACTGAAAGTTAGGGGACCTAGCTTAACTTTCAGTAGCTGCTAACGCATTAACGAGCAAACTGCGCTAACGTGTTATGCTGCGCTAACGGAAAATCGGTTAATGTCATTTTAAGGAGATTACTGCTGACAGCACAAATATATGTGTGTGTATAAAGTATCTGATTTCAGTTTTCTTCTACTACTGTAATTATGGCTTAACAAGCTTCCTCAGTGAGCGTTTTGGGATTTATGACAGCTTATAGGCAGTGACATTGAGAAGTACTCTGTTATACAGTACCAGATTGACCAAGAATGCTTCTGTAGTTAACTGTAGTGCAGTGTCTGTCTGGTGTCAGTAAGCTAATGTCTGTTGATATTTGCTTTGCTGGATGTGTCCTGTTCAAAAATTTAAGAAGGAATTCAGGAGAAAATGATTTAAAAAGATTGGATTTGCTTCAGCAGTTGAAATTACAAGTTTATAGTGCCAGCCTTTTGTGTGAACCAGCTTCCCAAAAAGGATAATGCTGAAACGGGCTTTACAGCTTATATACTGTGACAATAAAAACATATGCTGATTCTAAGGCCCAGTTCACGGCATCTTGTTCAGCCTCCCTAATCCAGAGACTAATCTAACCATTATCGTGTGTTTGTAAGCATACTGCAAAAAACCCCTCTGCACTCTATGTGTACCTGCAATATTTCGAATACAGCGCTGAATGACATTCTCAACCTTCAAACATGGAGTGCCAACATGCTTATGAGCACATTTGCGTTGTGTACATCTTTAAAAAAAAAATGAAACAGCCTTACTTAATAATTTTGTAAAGTAAATTTTCAACCCTAACAGATGTCACATGTGTTTAGGGACTTTTAAAGTCTTTCTGCATCGGGTTATGTGTTTTGAAGTGTGCTATACTAAATTTGTGGGTCATCTGTGTCATCATGGGAACATCCACAGGGTACTTCAGAGAGAGAAATAGTAGAGTGTATGATACATCCATAGAGAAACGTGTAAATCTTTGAAAATTGCCTGATTGTTTTACTTAACAGGTGACTGTAAATCAAGTGGACCTTGGTCGATCTCCCTCCAGAACAGAGAACCTGGGATGTTCCTGTGACTCTTTGGTGGGTTCATTTTTTTCATTATTAAAGTAAAGTTGTTTGAATTTTTTGAATACAGCAAGGTGGCACAGGATAAAACATATTTAAAAATAATTTTTAATGCAATTCAGTTTCTTTACTGTATTACAAAGTTAATCAAAATAAAAAGATTTCATGAGAATATTATTTGGTTTTATTGAGTTTTACGCAGTTTGACATTTCATTGTTCCTTCAATGCACTTCATATGATATTAGTAATTGAATAATTTTTTTCTTCTTTCAGGTGGCTTTAGGAAGACATGTTTTCCAAAACCTTCAAAATAGGCTGGTGCAGTCCTACCAACAGCAGCCCTTGGACCTTGATCATATTGAGTTCCTCTGCGTGAACGCATCAACTCTAGTCTGTTCTCTTTCTGCTCATATTAATGTTCCATCAGTGGTAGGTTTATTTGATTTAGTTTTGGTTATCTTTAAAAATCGTTTCAATATATGCCATTCTTATGTATCTTATAATGTTAATTTTACAGTGTAGTAATTATGCTATACAAATGCACCTGTCATCCATTGCCTTGTTAAATCCAAGATGAAATTTTGTTCTGTGTTTCAATATAAAGATTGGGTATAAGAATAATGATAGTAAGATGGTAAAACTGAATTCCAGGATTTCATCCAACTAAATATTTTAATGCAACCATTTTTTAGGTGGTTGAAGCTCTTCACCACCTCATCTGCCTCATCCATTCCGATATGGATACAAGAAGGTCTGCCATTGTTGTTGACAGCTCAGCTGGTGAACGGGGGAGGCCAAAGCTCTATGTTTCCAAAGACCACCTCAAAGATCTAATAAAGATGGACCTCTCCGTTCCTTGTATCTCCAAGCTTTTGGGCATATCGCAGAAAACAGTCCGACGAAGAATGGAAGAGTGGGGCCTCTCAATAACGGCAACCTACAGCTCACTATCAGATGATGAAATTGACAACTTAATTGCAGCCATAAAACAGGAATCAAAAAATCTGGGTTAGTTATTCATGTGAAAAATAATGCTTGTAATAAGGCTATTTTATTTTTCTTGCTAGCAACCGTTCATATTTACATGAATAACACTAGCTGAATGTCATGATTAGTTAGTAGTTTGATTTACTGTACTATAAGTGCCTTCCAATGTGCAGTTGTGATTCTTTCACTATGGAATGTCTTTTTAGGCTACAGAATGGTTAAAGGATGCCTCAGGGCACTGGGCCACAGGGTGCAGTGGAACAGAGTATGGGATTCCATGCGTCGTGTTGACAGCGCTGGAATCCTTGAAAGGATGGCAAATCTTGGATGTGTTGTCAGAAGGACATACAGTGTTCCTGGTCCTCTGTCACTGCTCCACATTGACACCAACCATAAGTTAATTAGGTAAGTTTAACATAACTCAATAGTCATAGGGCACATTTGGGCCCATTACTATTTAACTCATTCATGCATATGCAAACACTGTATTTTACATTACGCCATCACTTTACCGCCAAGTTAGCAGTTTTATATATATATATATATATATATATTTAGTGTTTATATATCATATTTGATTATTGGTGAAAAATGCAATTAATTAATTATACTCAGTGGCTGAAGTCTTAGGGGCTGTGTCTTTGTCTCTTTACAGATATGGACTTGTGATGTTTGGTGGTGTTGATGGCTTCTCAAGGAAGGTTTGCATTCTTCACTAAAATAGCAGAAAATGTGATGCTAGTACTAGTACTTCCATAATGTCTCTTTATTTTCAGATCTTGTACTTGAAAGCAGCTAACAACAACAAGGCTTCTACAGCACTGACGTTCTTCCTTGAGGCTGTACAGAAGCATGGATTTCCATTGAGGTATAATGCAAAAACTTGCTGTTCACATTAGAGCATAGAGGCTTAAATCAGTCTCACTTATATTTTGAATACACATTCGTGCCTGACACACATGCTTGCTGTCTGGAAATGATTGAATTTTCCTATCATTTGTATTATATTTTCAGAGAAATACTACAATAATAATAATAATAATAATAACACGTTTTATAACACCTTAAGGTTATCTTACAATAGCAACAATACAATATATTGAAACATTGCAAATAAAATGTAGACATAAGTTAAAGAAGAGAAAAGCAAGCATGACAGTATAAAAGCTAATCAAGTTAAAATGGACTAATACAGAATCAGGTGTATGCAATTCTGAATAGATGGGTTTTGAGACGTGACTTAAAAGTGGTGAAAGTGTTTGTTGTCCGGAGATCTGGTGGAGGTACATCCAAAGTCTTGGGGCAGAACAACTAAAGGCTCTGAGTCCCATTGTAGTTAGGCAAGCATGTGGAACAGACAGAAGGGAAGCTGAAAAAGAGCGAAGTGTATGAGGGGGCGAGTACCAATGTAGTACAAATGTAGAAGATCAGATAAATATGGACGAATATGTCAAATCAGTGTCAGCTGTTTCCCATGTGTTTTCATTTTCTCTAATCACACTTGTGTGTATTTAGTCTGTGTGTTTCTGTTCATTCTTTGTCATGTTGTCTGTTGTCGTTTGTGCCATGTTTCCATGCGTCTCTGCTTCTGCGCTCCAGGTTTCAGGTATCTTTGTATCCACGGCGAGTTTCATGTTTTTGTTTTTATGTTTATCTTTAGTCTGCCCAGTTTAGCTTCATCTCTGCCTTTTGTTTTGTATAGTTTTTACCAGCCTTAAGAAACGGCTTGCTTTCTGTTAACATTCAAGTTTTGTACCACATTCCATTTTTGTCTGCACTTGGGTCAAATATTAATACTTCACATAGTCAGCTGCTCAGCCAGACTGTGATAGAACAACCATTTCACTGACTTTGCAAGTTAACATTGCTAGTTGTGTATTGTACTTTTGGGGAAAATATTTACAAATATAGCTCTGCATAAGAGCTCAAAGAGCCCTAAAAATATTATACAGTTGAATGTAAAACATTCACATTTTTCTTTAAATGATTAACTTTAAAATATTGCTAAACTGTGATACTCTGCAATTTCTGTGTCCTTTGTTTTTCATATTTCTAGAGTGAGGGGAGACCAAGGAGTTGAGAATGTTGACATTGCTCGATACATGTTTGAAGTTCGGGGCTGTGGTAGAGGAAGCTTTATGTCTGGCAAAAGCGTGCATAACCAAAGGTATTCCTAATTTACAACAAAAACATATTTTTGATTGCCAGGTGTAGTATTCTGGCGTTAATTATTGAATGTGTTATTAACAAAATTACGTTTAAAATTTTTGTTTTGTTTTAAAGGATAGAGCGCCTGTGGCGAGACGTTTGGAATGTTGTCACCAACATCTACTACGATCTTCTTCACAGACTTGAGGAAGACAGACTGTTGGATCCAACAAACTGTACTGACCTTTTTTGTGCACAGTATGTGTTTTTGCCACGAATCCAAGCAGATTTGGAGACGTTTATTGAAGGCTGGAACAATCACTCTCTTAGGACAGAGCGGAACTACACCCCAAACCAACTATGGGAGATTGGAAAGACTCAGAATCCAGTCAATCCTCCTGAAAGTATTGTGGTATGATTACACATCTCTAAATTATTCAAATTGCTTTTTTGAAAAAAAAATATATGTATATCATTGACAAAATTAATAAAGCATGTATTTTAAAGACTTCCTGAATTGATGGCGTCTAATTTCAGGCAGAGTATCCAGATGTGGACATTGCAGACTTGGACCAAACTGGTATTCACCTTCCAGAACTTGTGTCTCCACTTGACAGTGAGGATTTGGAAAGAGTGAGACACCTTTTCAATCCCATGGAACCCTCTATGTCCTATGGGGCTGACATTTACAGTTCCCTTCTCCAGTATGTGGAAGGCATTCTTGAGAACAGGCAGGATTTATAGCTTTATCTAGTGATAGTTGAAAATAATATGCCCTAACAGATGTTTACATTATGTTGAATTATCAGTTTTTGTATCTGAGGACAGTTACTAAAAGTCTGCATCAATATTTATTTTCAGTTTTTAATGTTAATGCATTTTGTGTTTGATGAGTTTACTAAACCATATTTTCCTGATAATCTGTCAGTTAATGCAAAGGTAACATGATAAATGCTTTCTGTTCTCATGTAAGTCCTTTGTTTAATAATAGCTTCAATAAAATTTTGTTTAGGTGCCATCATGCCTATTCTTGCTGATTTATATTTTTATTTAATTTTAAAGGCAAGATTCAATTAATATACTTTATTTACAGTCTGACAAGATTTCTTTTTCTTAACTGTGATGGAGTCTAGAATGTAACTTGTATTTAAGTCCAATAACTGCTGCTCCAAATCCATGTCCTTAACAACTTCTGGATTTCAATTTGGGGTGTTCAAGCATATTTCCTTTGATTTACAAAATGATTTCAAACAACCTCAAAAATAATCCGGAAAATTATCATCCAATTTTCATAGCCCAAAACTTGACTTTATTGGTAACAGCTTGAAAGTGACAAAAACTCTCATGACTGTAGAACTGTAATGTTTTGATGTGTGTTAGCTGTCCTGCATGCGGTAATTAAATAGCTTGACCACAGCTGACAGTGTGGCAGATTTTTATTAACATTATATTCAACATCATTGGACTGTGTGTAACATTTAATACAGCTTTGGTATTAATCGTGTAATCCAGGAAACTTCTTCAAACAAAGAGATGATGTAAATCGGATGCATGACAATGACTGAAACCTAAATAACACAATCATTAGTTCCTTAACTTCAAATATAAATGTTAATGGTGGGAACTGTAACTTTAATTTTTATATTTAAACTCGCATAACAATATTCACAAAAAATCAATAAGCCTAAGTAACAGTGAAACTTTTGGCTATGTAAAACATTTTTCAAGCATGGTTTAGCAAGTTTATTCGACATCCAGTGTCTACAAATTGCTTTTAAATAAGGCCGAAACCTGTGGCACAAGTTGCAATGCAATCATCAACATGTTTGGAAAAGACATTGTACTCGTGGAAGTGCCCAGGCACACGCAACGTTCCAAAACATGTAGAGGATATGAGGTAGTCTGCTTCGACTACTTCAACCTTCATGGTACCAGTCGGAATTTCCCACCCGACCCAAAACCTCATCAGCTGGCTGAGCTGGAATGGAGTGGCTGTAAAAATAATCAATGCATTAGAAATTAAATTAGATTCAAATTTTGAATCACAATGCAATTACACTCGCCTGTTTCAATGTAGGTCTTCAGAAATCCCACTGTTTGCATTTGGATGCTTTGTGGGTAAGGTGGATCATCATCGTCTTCATCATCGCCCTCATCTCCTGGCCAAACAATGTGGCTAAGAACAGCCTAAAATGAGATTTCAGAGACACACTTAAGAATGCAACTGCCTTAAATACAGTTTTTTTACATGTTAAATTTGCGAAGGGACTTTTTTCCGACACTTGGCATTTATATATGGTGTATTCTAGGGGGTGCTCATGATGGCACTGGATTATCTGGCAGCCTTTAAAAGAATTTTCCTCATGATGAATAAAGTATTATCAATCAATCATTTTGTCTCACTTAAAGTATAATGGTAAAAGGACTGATTCTTAATTTTCTACTCTCCCAGACCCTTCAAAGTTTTTTCTACAACAATTATCATTGTCACAATCACATTGTTATTTTCTGTACTTCCTACCAAAAATTCATACAGAGCGGGGAGCCAGGGTCAAACTGCTGATCAGTAGATGACCTGCTCTACCTCCTGAGCTACAGCCTCCCCTAAAAGCAGCATTAACTGTCATGCCATCTAGCCTTGTCACTGTAGTCGGCATATTAGAAATGCATTGAAATACCTGTGCAGTAAGAATGCTGTCTTCATGCTGGGGAAAGACCACTGAGGCTGTGTCAGGTCTTTGTTGAAGCATAGTCAACAATCCGGTGTCCTTCAGACCTTTTCTGATGTGTTTTGTCTGCCTTTTAGTTCGGCCGATCACCTAAAACAATAATTAAAAATAACCACATGACATTTGCTTAGGTGATGACAATCTAAAAAATTTTTTTAAAGGGCAATCTTACTGCATGATGGAGAAGCTGTTGGAACAGCCATCTGCGGTTTTCTGCACTAACGGGTGGCAAGTCCCAGGAAATGGCCAAATTGTTAATGTCATCCTTCTGCTGCTCAGTGAGGTGTTTATTACCATCAAGCTTATAGAGGAAAAAAAATTCCATTTTAGTATGTTGCAAATATATTGCATAAAAAATCTGCATTTTCTTGGGGGGGGGGGTATTTACACGTATATAAAAATAATGAGTTAATTTAAATTATGATTTCACAAAGGCTTGAAGTAAATTAGTATTCACCATGCAAATTGTAGAACGAATATCTAGGTCTGGCACATCATCGAGCTGTACAGTGACAGTGTCTCTATCAGCATGGACCAACATGTGAATAATAGCCTTGCTGAGGCCATGCAATCGTGGCCCATCGTTCAAAAATGAATGCCCAATCATTCTGCCTGCTACCACAAATAAGTCACTGTCTGCCAAAATCTGAGAAGTAGAAGGCACTAGATGGTTCTCTTGTCCCTCAAAGAGAAGGGTCATGTTGGCTGCACCTGGAGAAGAACAGTACAAGAAAAATAAAAAAGGTATAGCGTTATCTATTGACGTAAGTAGTTGATTAATGAAGTGGCCAAACATGATGCAAATACTTCAATCTTTTTTCCTTTTTCTTTTTTAAATTTCTGGAGTAAATTTCTCGATGGATTATTTTAAAAACTCATCTCACATTAATTAAGAAAAGGATATAGAAACATACCGCTATGGATGTTAAAGCCATGTTGCAACTTTAGCATTGCCATGCTGAAAAAATGTCTCTGGACCCCAGTGCCAACAGCTGTGTCACCTATTTTAAAATTGGGAAAAAGAAAAAGAAAAAGACAACAACAACAACACAAGTAAAGTTACAAACTGCTTTACAGCACCCTTTAATGGAAAATTCTCATTTACCAAGTTGGAATGTTAAACAGCCTTTAAAGAAAGTAACTGAATCTATGCTTCACCATAAGCATTACCTTGTAAAGAACAACGAAAAGGTCCTGCCCAATCAATCTGTGGTCTTTTGTAGAAAGCAATGATCTCTCGGCTCTGGGATGTTTGATCTTGTCGAATGTCAATGATAGCTGTGATTTTGGGGTTCTCCTCCTTTTCCTTTAAGAGATGCCTCTTAAACAAAACTGCAGCATCTTGGGGATCACTGGCCTTTTTCCACTGTTCTACTAAAAGATAAAGTACATTGTATGCAAAAATAACATTTTGTACTGTTAACCCAGTAAGCCAAAAAATTAAGGCCCAGCACACTTTCTGGTAAGCACGTCAATTTGGAATTTTAAATATACTCTGACATTTGGTATGAAAAGTACCTTCCTTATTGTTGGCTGGGATGTCAGTGTTCATCTCAGCAGCAAAATTGAGAAGTGTGTCTCTGACTTCATGTGCTGCGTGATGCAGGTCATCCACTTCACTTTACCCAAAGTGTTGCAAAAGAAAAAAAAAACATCAGTGTTTAAACCGATCGATCGATAGATGGATGCAGGAATACTGTCAATAAAAGATAAGGTCACCTAAACAATGCACTCTAAAGAAGCAAAAGTATATTGTTAAAATGCCAGGATGAACACTGATAAAAGCTCATCCATGTGGTCAACATGATCATAGAAGATGAACAGGTTAGATAAGGATGAGCCCCTGCTATGACATGATGCAAAGACAGAAGCAAGAGCAACTATAAATGTGCTACACATAGCATTTGTTTAGTGTTGTCCAACTAAAATGAACTTACCGATCACCACATGTACTGGCATGCAAGACCAAGTCATCTGGAGGATAATGATTTCCACAAACAGGACAAGAAGGCTGAAGAGGATATTGCAATTAAAAAGTGTATTTATTTTAGTCCTAGCAAAGATGAACAGTCCAAATCTAGCACAGAATGCCACAGGTAATTAGCAAATAATGAAACAGTTGAACAAAGATCTGCTTGGAATTTTGTATTGTCCATATTACAATGTTAAATATATCTGGGAACTCACCTCCAATTGGACTTCATTCTGATGTGCCTGGTCAGTTATGCTTTCACACGCGGCTTCCTGGTAAAGGAATCTAATGTTACATTACACATTTATGGTAGCTACATGCTGCTCACGATTTGTCATTTAGAGCAAACTAGGGGATCAACGCCCCTCATGGGGACACTCCAATAGGGCATAAAGTTTTGGACTCTCCACCAATTGCTCTAAAGCAGGGGTGTCAAACTCAAATACACAGTGGGCCAAAATTCAAAACTGGAACAAAGTCGCGGGCTAACATTAATATTTATTGAAATATATTTGTTCCTCCAGATATAAGAATGAATCTTTTCTTATGGACTCAAACACGTTTTGCTAAAAAACGGAATATGAAACAAGCAAAGCTTAATACTAAACAATATATATATTAGCTGTATAATACCAGTAGGCCAACTCTAATAGTAATTTGGTATGGCTTCGCAGGGCAAATGTAATTAGGCTGCGGGACAGGTTTTGACACCTATGCTCTAAAGAAACGAAGAAGCTTCTCAGATGAGAGGTGGCACATCTTCAAGAAAACTTATAGAAGTCCAGATGTTTTCTTTGCAAACTCTTTAGACTACAATGACTGGGATAACTGAGAAACTTCACAGACATTTAGAGCAAAACTTACGACTGATTTCAGCACATACATTGACTCTGGAAATTCACCCAAAGTAGTCTTGGGTAAAGCATAATATTCTGTCCTTCCATTTTGAAAGTAGTAAAAAGAATACAACTTAAAAAGTTTTAGTTTTTAGCAAAGGTGGTAGCAATGTTTGTTTTACTGTTGAATTTGGCTTACTTGTACACAGTTTTCTACGTGACAAACAAGTAGCTGAAGAGGCATAGTCACACCACAGGTCTTGCACTGAGACTTCGGCATTTTGCTGAATTCTGCAGCATCATGTGGAAGAGGTGTAGTATCAATTTTTTCTTGGAGAGGGACAATATAAAGAGTATTTTTTCCATTGTTGGTGGCCATCTTGAGCGTCTTGGCTGTGTAGCCTTGTGTTCCCTGAGATACTAGAGAGAGATTTCTCTGTCCGCTACCACCTAGAATATGGAACAAAAACCAAATAATGCATTCGCAATACAGCAATGTTCTAAAAGTTGAGATCATAAAGTACAAATAAATCCATAACATTATGGAACACTACTCTTGTATAGCAATGTCTTTAAAAACTACCTTGTAGCAAACTATGCTTTTCATTTTTAAACAATGCTTAAAATGTTGAATGAATCACTAGACCAAAACAATATTTCATCCATAAACATATTCCGAATATTCAAGTTTTTAATTAAGTGGTGCTGTACTGTTGATCTTATACCTGTAAACAATGGAATTGTATTGATGTGCATCTTATGCCTTTATAGCTTTTCAATCACAATGCACAAAAAAAGTGAGTTAATCGAAAAAAAAGACCATGCCTACAAATTTGAAAAATAAATAATAAAAGCCATATCAGTGTTCCATAAGTTATTCTCGGAAGAAGTGTTAGAAATGTTTTAATTAGACAAAAAAGCTTCTTGTAAAACTTATCCGGATGCTTTTGGCTCTAAGTAAATGTCTTCTATTAACTCAGACACAAAGTCGGGGAGTTAAAATGACTTACCTCCTGCTTTATACAAGAGCCATCCACCAGTTAGGGCCTTCATCTTCGGATACTCTTCATGCAGAGCTACAGTAATCTAAATTAGGGTTAAAAGAAATCAAACATTTCCTCATCATTAGTTTGTCAAATCAAATTGTAACATTTTTCAATTTTAATTTTAAAGTTTAAAATTAGATTTTTTTTTGACAAGATAAAGGCATCTAAAATTGAGAAAAGTACTTCTTCATGATCAGCATTGTCAGCTATGCTGAGAGTTCGCCTTCCAAGTCCAGCTTGAAGAAGCCGTATTTCATTCTTTGGGGTTTTTGTCGTGGAGTCAGGCAAAAGACAGAATTGCAACTGAAGGTTGCGAACTGCATGTATGACATTACTAGGAGCTGGGAAAGGCCTCTTTCCTTTGGATTGCCTTCTTTGAAACATTGCTGGAAATGACCTGTAAATAAGATTATACATTTGAGGCATTAAACACTGCGCCAAATTCTTCCAAATTAAAGCAAGACTACTCATCTGATTGGAAAAGTACTGCATTACTGTTAAGGTGAAATGTCATAATGATGTTTAAGGAGGATCCAAGAGCATAGGTAATTTGCAGAGCAGGTTGTTTAAATAAAAAGATGACTTACATAAAAGAGAGTAAGAGTAAAAGCTGAACACACAATAGAGACAAATCCTGGATGCAGCATTTTACTTTTGTGCATGCCAGGTTAAAGCCTATGAATTATATTTTTAAACCAAAACCAAAGAGTAACTCAAAACCAAAAGGGTTCCTTGAATCCAGTATTCATTATATCCTTGTCAGTACAGATTTTATGTCTTCTCCAGAATACAGGGAAAAGAATATTAAAAATATGAACAACTGAAATACAAACCTAATTATCTGGGCTTCTACTTTACTGAATATCTTTGATTACTGTTCCATAACACTCCTCCCCCCCGAAAAAAAAGAAAGGAGTAGCATTACTGGCAATTTTCTTTTTCTTTTTACCTTTGCATTTCTATTTGGGTGCTCACTCTTGGGGTTTGCTGAGGCACTGTCGCAGTAACAGATGTGGTTGCAGTTCTACTCCTAATATCAGACTGGGAAGTTGACAGAATTCCCACAAGATTCAGTATAGCCTTCTCTATTGCAGTCTTTGGCTCCTGTTGAAAATATATTTATATGTTATTGAACATCTGCATCTTCATTTAAACAATACCATATGGTTTCCCGATATATCCCTTTTTCCCTTATTAACCTAATATTAAAATAGTTAACAGTATAACTAATAGTCATGAGTGAGAGTTTAAAAGAACTGTTACCAATAAAGTCAAGTTTTGGGCTATGAAAATTGGATGATAATTTTCCGGATTATTTTTGAGGTTGTTTGAAATCATTTTGTAAATCAAAGGAAATATGCTTGAACACCCCAAATTGAAATCCAGAAGTTGTTAAGGACATGGATTTGGAGCAGCAGTTATTGGACTTAAATACAAGTTACATTCTAGACTCCATCACAGTTAAGAAAAAGAAATCTTGTCAGACTGTAAATAAAGTATATTAATTGAATCTTGCCTTTAAAATTAAATAAAAATATAAATCAGCAAGAATAGGCATGATGGCACCTAAACAAAATTTTATTGAAGCTATTATTAAACAAAGGACTTACATGAGAACAGAAAGCATTTATCATGTTACCTTTGCATTAACTGACAGATTATCAGGAAAATATGGTTTAGTAAACTCATCAAACACAAAATGCATTAACATTAAAAACTGAAAATAAATATTGATGCAGACTTTTAGTAACTGTCCTCAGATACAAAAACTGATAATTCAACATAATGTAAACATCTGTTAGGGCATATTATTTTCAACTATCACTAGATAAAGCTATAAATCCTGCCTGTTCTCAAGAATGCCTTCCACATACTGGAGAAGGGAACTGTAAATGTCAGCCCCATAGGACATAGAGGGTTCCATGGGATTGAAAAGGTGTCTCACTCTTTCCAAATCCTCACTGTCAAGTGGAGACACAAGTTCTGGAAGGTGAATACCAGTTTGGTCCAAGTCTGCAATGTCCACATCTGGATACTCTGCCTGAAATTAGACGCCATCAATTCAGGAAGTCTTTAAAATACATGCTTTATTAATTTTGTCAATGATATACATATATTTTTTTTTCAAAAAAGCAATTTGAATAATTTAGAGATGTGTAATCATACCACAATACTTTCAGGAGGATTGACTGGATTCTGAGTCTTTCCAATCTCCCATAGTTGGTTTGGGGTGTAGTTCCGCTCTGTCCTAAGAGAGTGATTGTTCCAGCCTTCAAT
This sequence comes from Mchenga conophoros, assembly GCF_057382185.1. Classification (NCBI taxonomy): domain Eukaryota; kingdom Metazoa; phylum Chordata; class Actinopteri; order Cichliformes; family Cichlidae; genus Mchenga; species Mchenga conophoros. Next base: position 9,860,447 of record NC_140541.1, read on the forward strand.
AAACGTCTCCAAATCTGCTTGGATTCGTGGCAAAAACACATACTGTGCACAAAAAAGGTCAGTACAGTTTGTTGGATCCAACAGTCTGTCTTCCTCAAGTCTGTGAAGAAGATCGTAGTAGATGTTGGTGACAACATTCCAAACGTCTCGCCACAGGCGCTCTATCCTTTAAAACAAAACAAAAATTTTAAACGTAATTTTGTTAATAACACATTCAATAATTAACGCCAGAATACTACACCTGGCAATCAAAAATATGTTTTTGTTGTAAATTAGGAATACCTTTGGTTATGCACGCTTTTGCCAGACATAAAGCTTCCTCTACCACAGCCCCGAACTTCAAACATGTATCGAGCAATGTCAACATTCTCAACTCCTTGGTCTCCCCTCACTCTAGAAATATGAAAAACAAAGGACACAGAAATTGCAGAGTATCACAGTTTAGCAATATTTTAAAGTTAATCATTTAAAGAAAAATGTGAATGTTTTACATTCAACTGTATAATATTTTTAGGGCTCTTTGAGCTCTTATGCAGAGCTATATTTGTAAATATTTTCCCCAAAAGTACAATACACAACTAGCAATGTTAACTTGCAAAGTCAGTGAAATGGTTGTTCTATCACAGTCTGGCTGAGCAGCTGACTATGTGAAGTATTAATATTTGACCCAAGTGCAGACAAAAATGGAATGTGGTACAAAACTTGAATGTTAACAGAAAGCAAGCCGTTTCTTAAGGCTGGTAAAAACTATACAAAACAAAAGGCAGAGATGAAGCTAAACTGGGCAGACTAAAGATAAACATAAAAACAAAAACATGAAACTCGCCGTGGATACAAAGATACCTGAAACCTGGAGCGCAGAAGCAGAGACGCATGGAAACATGGCACAAACGACAACAGACAACATGACAAAGAATGAACAGAAACACACAGACTAAATACACACAAGTGTGATTAGAGAAAATGAAAACACATGGGAAACAGCTGACACTGATTTGACATATTCGTCCATATTTATCTGATCTTCTACATTTGTACTACATTGGTACTCGCCCCCTCATACACTTCGCTCTTTTTCAGCTTCCCTTCTGTCTGTTCCACATGCTTGCCTAACTACAATGGGACTCAGAGCCTTTAGTTGTTCTGCCCCAAGACTTTGGATGTACCTCCACCAGATCTCCGGACAACAAACACTTTCACCACTTTTAAGTCACGTCTCAAAACCCATCTATTCAGAATTGCATACACCTGATTCTGTATTAGTCCATTTTAACTTGATTAGCTTTTATACTGTCATGCTTGCTTTTCTCTTCTTTAACTTATGTCTACATTTTATTTGCAATGTTTCAATATATTGTATTGTTGCTATTGTAAGATAACCTTAAGGTGTTATAAAACGTGTTATTATTATTATTATTATTATTGTAGTATTTCTCTGAAAATATAATACAAATGATAGGAAAATTCAATCATTTCCAGACAGCAAGCATGTGTGTCAGGCACGAATGTGTATTCAAAATATAAGTGAGACTGATTTAAGCCTCTATGCTCTAATGTGAACAGCAAGTTTTTGCATTATACCTCAATGGAAATCCATGCTTCTGTACAGCCTCAAGGAAGAACGTCAGTGCTGTAGAAGCCTTGTTGTTGTTAGCTGCTTTCAAGTACAAGATCTGAAAATAAAGAGACATTATGGAAGTACTAGTACTAGCATCACATTTTCTGCTATTTTAGTGAAGAATGCAAACCTTCCTTGAGAAGCCATCAACACCACCAAACATCACAAGTCCATATCTGTAAAGAGACAAAGACACAGCCCCTAAGACTTCAGCCACTGAGTATAATTAATTAATTGCATTTTTCACCAATAATCAAATATGATATATAAACACTAAATATATATATATATATATATATATAAAACTGCTAACTTGGCGGTAAAGTGATGGCGTAATGTAAAATACAGTGTTTGCATATGCATGAATGAGTTAAATAGTAATGGGCCCAAATGTGCCCTATGACTATTGAGTTATGTTAAACTTACCTAATTAACTTATGGTTGGTGTCAATGTGGAGCAGTGACAGAGGACCAGGAACACTGTATGTCCTTCTGACAACACATCCAAGATTTGCCATCCTTTCAAGGATTCCAGCGCTGTCAACACGACGCATGGAATCCCATACTCTGTTCCACTGCACCCTGTGGCCCAGTGCCCTGAGGCATCCTTTAACCATTCTGTAGCCTAAAAAGACATTCCATAGTGAAAGAATCACAACTGCACATTGGAAGGCACTTATAGTACAGTAAATCAAACTACTAACTAATCATGACATTCAGCTAGTGTTATTCATGTAAATATGAACGGTTGCTAGCAAGAAAAATAAAATAGCCTTATTACAAGCATTATTTTTCACATGAATAACTAACCCAGATTTTTTGATTCCTGTTTTATGGCTGCAATTAAGTTGTCAATTTCATCATCTGATAGTGAGCTGTAGGTTGCCGTTATTGAGAGGCCCCACTCTTCCATTCTTCGTCGGACTGTTTTCTGCGATATGCCCAAAAGCTTGGAGATACAAGGAACGGAGAGGTCCATCTTTATTAGATCTTTGAGGTGGTCTTTGGAAACATAGAGCTTTGGCCTCCCCCGTTCACCAGCTGAGCTGTCAACAACAATGGCAGACCTTCTTGTATCCATATCGGAATGGATGAGGCAGATGAGGTGGTGAAGAGCTTCAACCACCTAAAAAATGGTTGCATTAAAATATTTAGTTGGATGAAATCCTGGAATTCAGTTTTACCATCTTACTATCATTATTCTTATACCCAATCTTTATATTGAAACACAGAACAAAATTTCATCTTGGATTTAACAAGGCAATGGATGACAGGTGCATTTGTATAGCATAATTACTACACTGTAAAATTAACATTATAAGATACATAAGAATGGCATATATTGAAACGATTTTTAAAGATAACCAAAACTAAATCAAATAAACCTACCACTGATGGAACATTAATATGAGCAGAAAGAGAACAGACTAGAGTTGATGCGTTCACGCAGAGGAACTCAATATGATCAAGGTCCAAGGGCTGCTGTTGGTAGGACTGCACCAGCCTATTTTGAAGGTTTTGGAAAACATGTCTTCCTAAAGCCACCTGAAAGAAGAAAAAAATTATTCAATTACTAATATCATATGAAGTGCATTGAAGGAACAATGAAATGTCAAACTGCGTAAAACTCAATAAAACCAAATAATATTCTCATGAAATCTTTTTATTTTGATTAACTTTGTAATACAGTAAAGAAACTGAATTGCATTAAAAATTATTTTTAAATATGTTTTATCCTGTGCCACCTTGCTGTATTCAAAAAATTCAAACAACTTTACTTTAATAATGAAAAAAATGAACCCACCAAAGAGTCACAGGAACATCCCAGGTTCTCTGTTCTGGAGGGAGATCGACCAAGGTCCACTTGATTTACAGTCACCTGTTAAGTAAAACAATCAGGCAATTTTCAAAGATTTACACGTTTCTCTATGGATGTATCATACACTCTACTATTTCTCTCTCTGAAGTACCCTGTGGATGTTCCCATGATGACACAGATGACCCACAAATTTAGTATAGCACACTTCAAAACACATAACCCGATGCAGAAAGACTTTAAAAGTCCCTAAACACATGTGACATCTGTTAGGGTTGAAAATTTACTTTACAAAATTATTAAGTAAGGCTGTTTCATTTTTTTTTTAAAGATGTACACAACGCAAATGTGCTCATAAGCATGTTGGCACTCCATGTTTGAAGGTTGAGAATGTCATTCAGCGCTGTATTCGAAATATTGCAGGTACACATAGAGTGCAGAGGGGTTTTTTGCAGTATGCTTACAAACACACGATAATGGTTAGATTAGTCTCTGGATTAGGGAGGCTGAACAAGATGCCGTGAACTGGGCCTTAGAATCAGCATATGTTTTTATTGTCACAGTATATAAGCTGTAAAGCCCGTTTCAGCATTATCCTTTTTGGGAAGCTGGTTCACACAAAAGGCTGGCACTATAAACTTGTAATTTCAACTGCTGAAGCAAATCCAATCTTTTTAAATCATTTTCTCCTGAATTCCTTCTTAAATTTTTGAACAGGACACATCCAGCAAAGCAAATATCAACAGACATTAGCTTACTGACACCAGACAGACACTGCACTACAGTTAACTACAGAAGCATTCTTGGTCAATCTGGTACTGTATAACAGAGTACTTCTCAATGTCACTGCCTATAAGCTGTCATAAATCCCAAAACGCTCACTGAGGAAGCTTGTTAAGCCATAATTACAGTAGTAGAAGAAAACTGAAATCAGATACTTTATACACACACATATATTTGTGCTGTCAGCAGTAATCTCCTTAAAATGACATTAACCGATTTTCCGTTAGCGCAGCATAACACGTTAGCGCAGTTTGCTCGTTAATGCGTTAGCAGCTACTGAAAGTTAAGCTAGGTCCCCTAACTTTCAGTAGCTGCTGAAAGTTGTTGTATACTGTAATTACTGTAGTATTACTCTAACACAAACTCGGGGGTGACCTGGGACCAGTGCTAAGGTCAAGTCAGAGCATTTCAGTTCCAATTATTACCAAAACGACATCTCATCGGGATTACACTTAAATCCAAACACATAATTCTCCACGATGCTGATGTTTAAGCAGACAGACCGTGCCACACAGGAGACTATTTAAACACATGCAACACTAGGGCTAATGTTGAGAGCCCTTTTTAAGCTATCTTTTGGCACCGTGAAAAATTACAGTGTAGTAAACGAACATGATATTCAAAAATATATGTCTGGACAATTAGCTTGTTCCAGTAAACCATAAACTAAAGCTTACCTGCGCCGCAGAAGCGGCACCGCTGTCCTCCATCTTCAATCTGCAACCCTTCCAGGACCTGAAGGTCCGTAAAGCATCCCCCCGACAGCCAAACCCATCTGTTCTCTGATTGGATTGTTTAATTTGTGATTGACATGACATTGACCAATCAGATGAAGGGAAGAAAAATAGGGTCAAAAATCCGTACTTGTAACTTGCAGGGGGGTTTTTTCTAAGTCCACACACAAATCTTTTTCACACACGCACAAATCTTTTTCACACATACAAATCTTTTTTACGCACGCACAAATCTTTTTCACACATACAAATCTTTTTTACGCACGCACAAATCTTTTTTACACATACAAATCTTTTTTACGCACGCACAAATCTTTTTTACGCACGCACAAATTTTTTTTACACATACAAATCTTTTTTACAAGTACAAATCTTTTTTACAAGTACAAAATATTTATGACCACATTTTGAGCCCATAGAGATCCCTGCACAGTATGTACCACCGGCAGATAGAAGACATGGCTGACATCCAGAAATCCTATCAGTGGCTGGACGAGGCTGGACTGAAAGACAAAACATAGAGGTATGAATCATGGCAGCACTGGAACAAGCTCTAAGCAAAAGATCCATAAACACTTAGGTCGTGTCCAAATTCATGGGCTGCATCCTCCTGAGGCCGCATTTGTAGACCAATTATGTCGCAGCGACGTGCCGAAGGCTGTCCAAATTCGTAGACTCCTCCGAATGCAGCCGACAAATGCGTCCTCCTTTTTCCCGAATTTGAAGGATGGGTCGGGTGTGTCCTTCGTGGCCTACCATATCACAGCCAAACTCCAGTTTCCAACAATGGCGGTCGTTACTAAGTTTTAAAATTACTCTTACTAATCTTTCTGGGTCACAAAATAAACTTTTAACATATTTTCAGGCAAGAAAGTAGCTGTGTAAACATCAAATATCTGCTCGGTTTATCAAGATATCGCATATTTGCAAAAGTGCTTCGACGTTTTCAGAGGCGTCTGCTACCCACCAGCTCGATAGCTAGCCGGGAGCTCGAGGGTTACTGATGCGGCCGAGAACGGCACAACTCCCGGCACATCATTTTCAGATCACCGCAGACTTTCACTACTCAGGTTAAACGTAATATATAAGTCAATTAGACAACCTAAAACTTTTATTGCTGGGCTTTTTTCAGTGTTTTATTTGTTCGTGAGTCAATCGGTTTGGCTGAGATTAAAGGTATTAGATTAGATTAGCTAGAATAAAACTTTATTAATCCCCTGGTGGTTTCCTCCTTGTTTTTTACACAGCTGAATAAACATCAAACAGAAAACTGATTAAACAGAAGTATGAGACAGTCGAGAATTTCCGCCAGTGTCCTGTTATATTTTAGATAGCAAGGAGCAGACGGCCGAGTTTATTAAACTCCACCGAGATAGCGGTGACGCTAATCAGAAGCCTAGACCGTCCAATTTCCCCAGCCGTTTACTTCCGGCCTACCCGACCTTCTGAGGACCCGGCCCACGTAGACCGCGAAGGTCCTCAGGAGGATGCAGCCCATGAATTTGGACATGACCTTAGTTCTACCACACCGGGTAAGACCCCTGGCAGACTGGCCTGAAACACTCCAGCACATAAGAGTAGAGTGCAAGATGCTAGCAGGCAGGACAAGTATACCAATTAACATTTGTGCAGCATATGTCCTTGAAGTCCAGAGGTCATCACCCAAGGTAGCTGAAAATGACCAAGCTAAGTGTGGGGATTCCTAATATAGACAGACAAACTGGTGATGGCTATCCAGCCAGAGATAATAGTGGTCGAAAAGCAGAGGGAGATGATTGTAGTGATAGATATAGCTATATCAAGTGTTAACAACACGAGGATGACTGAACGCGATAAGCTTGAGACTTGAGAAAATGTAGTGTGAAGGCAGTAGTGGTTTCCGTGGTTTCCGTGTTTTTTTTTTCTTTGCTTTTATACTAATCCTATACTAGTTCCAGGGATTTAAAACAAATGGATGGGCAAACAAAATGAAGTGCATAGGACTAAACGTCAATTCGTCAGATTCCCTGAAGTTGTTTACATGTTAGTAGAGAACTTAATGAGTCCCATAGAGGATGGAAGGTTTTCTGATAAAACAAAGCCACAAAACAGAGTCAATTACTTACCTTCTTAGTTCAGTGCAGGAAATATATTACTACAGTACTTTAAAGCATTGTTTATTTAATGGATGTTGAATTAAATGTAACATTGTTAACTCTTGGTGGGTTTGCAGAATTGCACAAATACAGATATCTTTATTTTGTGGTTATATTCACATTATATATTCTGATACTCTGCTTTAATTCCATTATAGTGTACCTTATTTGGACTTGCAAAAACCTTCATGAGCCAATGTATATTTTTATTGCAGCTTTGTTAATCAACTCTGTTCTTTACAGCATGATTATCTATCCGAAGCTCTTATCTGATGTTTTGTCTGAAAAACAGACTATATCGTATCCACTCTGTCTCTTCCAAGGATTCTCATATTACACCTCAGCTGTGTCAGAGTTTTTACTGTTGGCAGCAATGGCATATGACAGGTATGTGTCTATATGCAAACCCCTGCAATATCCAGTTATTATGAATAGAATAACTATTTATGTATGTGTGATTTTAGCTTGGCTTATACCTGCTTTTGAGATTGCAGTGTCATTTGTGCTGTATTCGAATGTCAAACTCTGTAGCTTTACTCTGACAGCAATTTTTTGTAACAATTCATTTTACAGGCTTCAGTGTGTGCCCTCGGTTGTAATATCTATATATGGTGTGGTCATGTTGATAAATATGACCTTTCTACCAATGCTTTTCATACTTTTTTCATATATCAGAATTCTAAGAATATCTTACAGTTGTTGCAGAGAAACAAGGAGAAAAGCTCTAAAGACATGTTTACCCCACTTGCTGGTGTTAATCAACTTTTCCTGTTTTTTTTTCTTTGATATAATTATAGTTAGACTGGAATCTGATCTATCAAACACTGTACGCTTGACATTGACGTTTCAGTCAATTTTATTCCATCCTCTTTTAAATCCAATCATATATGGACTCAAAGTGAATGAAATTTTTAAACACATCAAGATGTTGTTGTGTCAGGTTTAACAACACTGGTATTACTGCACCATTATCAAATGTATGGGATTTCATTGTAATGTGAGTTAGTTAAAAGAGTTTCTTATCTCTGATTTGACATGCAAGATAGAAGGACAGAGATCAACATTTATATAAACGTTGATCTCTGTCCTTCTACTGACAACAAGACGATAAACATAATGGTCATAAAACAAAGATAAACAATTTCTTAAACTCTTGCTGGTAATGTTTGAAGTCTAAGCAGCTCATATGCCTGCTTTTCACATTTTTCCTTCTTTTTTGTCACAGGTTATCTTTTACTATTGTGGGTTGTAAGCGCAAAAAATAATTTAGTTAATTGCTACCTCTCTCTCTCTCTCTCTCTCTCTCTCTCTCTCTCTCTATATATATATATATATATATATATATATATATATATATATATATATATATATATATAGTACTGTGCAAAAGTTTCAGGCAGGTGAGAAAAAAATGCTGTAAATAAAGAATGCTCTCAAAAATGGAGGTGTTAATTATATATTTTCATCAATCAAGATGGATGATCAACATGATCCATTTTCAGATAAATGTTTTTCAACTTTTTCATATTTTTTCATTTTTACTTTATTACTGATTCTTATTTGCAATATGCTACAAGTGCAACATAGATGGAATAAGTAGTAACACTTTATAACTGTTGCTTAAGGCCCTGCATCTTCATCTCTTGTCACATATTATTGTTCTCTGTGGGTTATAAACCAAACAGATGTATGTAGAAAAACAATCTTGAAAAGTACAATCCCAGTTACAAAAACTGGGGACACTGTGTAAAATGTAAAAAACAAAAAAACTAAACAAAACAGAATTTAATAATTTGCCATTCTCATAAACCCATATTTTACTCACAATAGAACATGAGAAACATATCAAATGTTTGTTTGCTTTAGGGCTAATACCTCATGATTGGCATTGCAAATTTCTGTTTTTTTCCATACTGTATAGAGTGTATTGTAGGTAAGTTTTGGAAGTAGAGTGTTACTCTGATACTATCAGATACAGCACTTCCTCACAAACCCTCACAGGAATGTGGCATTGATCATAAATCTGTTGTTATGGCATGCACTCTACACCCCTTCTTTAACTCTACAGGCCTGACCAGAGCATAAGAGGTGGTTGTCATGGTAACGAGGGTGTTGCCTGCAAAAGGGCGTCTCCATATAGCGAGATGCCCAGAGAGCTGCAGAAGAAGAAACATGAGCTGGTATGAGACCTAAGGCCACTCTCAGCTCATTTGACCAATCATGTTAACATTCAGTTTCTTTGATTCATAAAAGTGTATACCGCCCTGGCACAGTGCCTTTGTCTCTGAGCCAGAGAAAGGAGATCCATGGCGCCATGTAAAACAATTAAAAATTCTAAATATTTCGATGATAAATTGTGAAAACTTAAAATTGGAGCATATTGTCTTCTCTCTCATAAAAAAGCCCTCAACAGTTTCTTAGTTTAGCTTTCAATTCAATTCAATTCAATTCAACAAAAGTCGCCTCAAGGCGCTTCATAAATACAGAGAAAAACCCAACAATCATATGACCCCCTATGAGCAAGTACTTTGGCGACAGTGGGAAGGAAAAACTCCCTTTTAACAGGAAGAAACCTCCGGCAGAACCAGGCTCAGGGAGGGTCGGCCATCTGCTGTGACCGGTTGGAGTGGGAGAAGGAAAACAGCATAAAGACATGCTATGGAAGAGAGACAAAGGTTAATAACAGATATGATTCAATGCGTCTCTCGGCTGGCCTGGGAACGCCTTGGTATTCCCCCGGATAAGCTGGAGGAGGTGGCTGGGGAGAGGGAGGTCTGGGCCTCTTTGCTTAGGCTGCTGCCCCCGCGACCCGGCCCCGGATAAAGCGGATGAAGATGGATGGATGATTCAATGCAGAGAGGTCTATTAACACATAGTGAGTGAGAAAGGTGACTGGAAAGGAAAAACTCAATGCATCATGGGAAAACCCGGCAGCCTACGTCTATTGCAGCATAACTAAGGGAGGATTCAGGGTCACCTGGTCCAGCCCTAACTATATGCTTTAGCAAAAAGGAAAGTTTTAAGCCTAATCTTAAAAGTAGAGATAGTGTCTGTCTCCCGAATCCAAACTGGAAGCTGATTCCACAGAAGAGGGGCCTGAAAACTGAAGGCTCTCCCTCCCATTCTACTTTTAAATACTCTAGGAACAACAAGTAGCCTGCAGAGCGAGAGCGAAGTGCTCTAATAGGGTGATATGGTACTACAAGGTTTGATTGATTGATTGAATCTTTATTTTGAACATGTTGAAAAAGTATAAAAAAAATAAAATAGAATTAAAAGAGACAAATGAACAAAGCAAACAAAGCAAACAAAAGGAAAACGAGCAACCACAACTCCAAATAACGTCCATGTTCAAAAAGGAGCAGGAAGAAGCATAAGCTTATTTAATCCCACCCCTTTTCCACTATCTAGTATCAATAGACTACAGAAATACCTCCTTGTAATTACATTATATGTTATGTGTAATTTTTTTTTTTTTTAATATATACACATGTTTCTATCTATCCATACCTACGTATATACACACATACGCACATATACACATTTTCAATAACCCCATTAACACCTGAAGGATACACAACCTACAATTTTATATATATTTAATATATATATATATATATATATATATATATATATATATATATATATATATATATATATATAAACAAACACCCAGCACGCCCCTGCGGGCAGTTTATCCTTCAAGCTCGGGTCCTCTACCAGAGGCCTGGGAGCTTGAGGGTCCTGCGCAGTATCTTAGCTGTTCCCAGGACTGCGCTCTTCTGGACAGAGATCTCCGATGTTGTTCCTGGGATCTGCTGGAGCCACTCGCCTAGCTTGGGAGTCACCGCACCTAGTGCTCCGATTACCACGGGGACCACCGTTACCTTCACCCTCCACATCCTCTCGAGCTCTTCTCTGAGCCCTTGGTATTTCTCCAGCTTCTCGTGTTCCTTCTTCCTGATATTGCTGTCATTCGGAACCGCTACATCGATCACTACGGCCATCTTCTTCTGTTTGTCTACCACCACTATGTCCGGTTGGTTAGCCACCACCATTTTGTCCGTCTGTATCTGGAAGTCCCACAGGATCTTAGCTCGGTCATTCTCCACCACCCTTGGGGGCATCTCCCATTTTGACCTCGGGACTTCCAGGTTATACTCGGCACAGATGTTCCTGTACACTATGCCGGCCACTTGGTTATGGCGTTCCATGTATGCCTTGCCTGCTAGCATCTTGCACCCTGCTGTTATGTGCTGGATTGTCTCTGGGGCATCTTTACACAGCCTGCACCTGGGGTCTTGCCTGGTGTGATAGACCCCAGCCTCTATGGATCTTGTGCTCAGAGCTTGTTCTTGTGCTGCCATGATTAGTGCCTCTGTGCTGTCTTTCAGTCCAGCTTTGTCCAGCCACTGGTAGGATTTCTGGATATCAGCCACCTCCTCTATCTGCCGGTGGTACATACCGTGCAGGGGCCTGTCCTTCCATGATGGTTCCTCGTCTCCCTCCTCTTTCTTGGGTTTCTGCTGCCTGAGGTATTCACTGAGCACTCGGTCAGTTGGGGCCATCTTCCTAATGTATTCTTGGATGTTCGTTGTCTCATCCTGGACTGTGGTGCTGACACTCACCAGTCCCCGGCCCCCTTCCTTCCGCTTAGCGTACAGCCTCAGGGTGCTGGATTTGGGGTGAAACCCTCCATGCATGGTAAGGAGCTTTCTTGTCTTTATGTCAGTGGCTTCTATCTCCTCCTTTGGCCAGCCTATTACCCCAGCAGGGTACCTGATCACGGGCAGGGCGTACGTGTTGATGGCCCGGATCTTGTTCTTACCATTCAGCTGACTCCTCAGGACTTGCCTGACCCTCTGCAGGTACTTGGTGGTTGCAGCTTTTCTAGCGGCCTCTTCATGGTTCCCATTC